>NW_026645414.1:99663-146477 GCF_012489685.1 Lotus japonicus
GAGCGCGCCAAGAATGCAGAAGAATGAGGAAGGATCCTCCATTCTAGATATGGGGAATAATGTATGATGGAAAGAATTATGATGTAAACATAGAACAATTATGAATAAAACAGGTTTTGCAAACATATGGAACACAAATATATATAGATATATGCATATAGAATCACAAACGAACAAATAAGTAAAAAATAAAGTTTAACAAAAAGGAAAACAAAGTAAACGAAAGAGGAAAAAGAAGAAATCCTAAGACTAAGGTTTGTCAGTCCGGCGCAGAAGTTCCATCATCATTTGCTTCATCTCAATCAGCATGGATTCATGAGTGTCAAGACGTTGTTCCATGATGTCGAGTCTGGATGAGCTTGGCGGAGTAGAGCCGGAAGGAACGTTCTGAGCAGCTTGAGGTTCTGGAATGGAAGCAGAAGCAGCAGGAGTAAACATAACTGGTGCAAGTCGCTCTGCCTCAGCCTCAGCTTCAAGACGCTCTGCCTCAAGTCTGACTTGTTCAGCCTGAGCTGCGGCTTGACGTGCAGCTTCTTCTTCTTGTTCTTTCTTTCTCTTGGCTTCTTCAATAGCTTCAAGAAGCTTATTTCTCTGTTCTAGTTCATGAAGAGCCACCCTTCTGGCAAACCTTTGCTTTGCAGCCTCAACACTCTGACTTCCCTCTGCATGCAGGAGCTGCATCATAACGGGAAACTGAGCCACTAGCCAAGTGCTCAAATTGTTCCACTCATCAGCCACATGTTCAGCATTCTCACTGAGGTCAGTCTGACCGTGCACATTGCGGAGCCTCAAGGAGGCTTCATGATTGAAGATATTGATGCACTCAGAGAGAGATGTGGGTTGAAGGTGAGTGTAGGGAATTATGGAGAGGTTGGTTTCAGGAGAGGCTGGGTGATTGCTGCTATGAGCTTCAGAGGCCCCTTGTGGAGAACCAATGTTAATTATGGGAGCATTGGGTTCAGAGGTTCCACGGTGAGGGTCTGAAGTTTCAACCAGAGGGTGAGGTGATCTAACCGAGGATTGGTTAGACACTGATTGTTCAGGTTCAGGGTCTGGTTGAATTGGCTCTTGTTGGTCAGGGACAGGGTGAGCTGGGTGAACTAGGGGATCTGCCTCTTGGATAGGATTGGCCAAGATGGGTTCATCTGGGTCAACTAGACGTTCAGGTCTAGGGCCAGGATATTGCCTAGGGCTTGGACAGGTAAGGTAATAGTCTTCCAAGGCAGATACCTTCTCTTTCCTAACCTCCATGAATTTTCTAATTGATTCAGAGGTATTGGAGGGAGGAGAGTCAACGACATTGATGGGGAAGGATACAGGGGTGAAGGTTGAAGAGTCTGTATCCGTGGTTCTGGCAGCAGGACGTGCTGATGCTCTGGGAGCAGAGTGATTTGACGTTCTGGGTTGTGGTTCTGTTGGTTTGGGTTCTGGTTGGTTTTGGATGAGTGGTTCAGAAAGTAATGAGTCATATGGAATGGTAAGGAGAGAGGTTGGATCTTCTGACCTAGAGGGTTGGTTCTGAAGCAAATTCCAGAGAGGTGCTTCAGTAGGAGAAGGTTGAAAGAAGGAAGATCTTGGGGAATGTGGTGGAGTGGTGGTTTGTGCGGCTGGCTGGGATTCAGGAATAGGAGGGAGGGGATTTGAAGAGTGTTGGAGTAAGGCAGAAATTGGAAGTGCATCAAATAAATTCAAATCATCATCAGAAGCAAGTGCAGGCTTACTTGAATGTGCTGATGAACGAGTCACTCTGGCAGGAGCTTCAGTCCTTCTGACCTCTGCAGCAGCTGGTTCCACCCGAGTAGGCTTCACCACAATTCTGACCTTCTTCTGCTTCTTCTTTGGAGGGCCATCCTCACTATCATCACCATCATCATCAGCAGGCTTGCTCTTGGGTTTCTTGACCAGAGGGACATCAGATTCCTCTGAGGATTCTTCCAGAACCATCTTCCTCTTGGTTTTCTTCTTTGGAGGAGAAGGAAACTCTGGTGCTGGTGGAAGTTTGCTGACAAACTCATCAAGGTCAATCTCGAATCCTTGAGCCCTGAGGTCTTCAACATAGAATCTGATGGCTTCAGGATGGTCTGCTTGAGTCCACAGAGGGTAGTCATTCAGAGGCATTCTTCTTCCTCTGATCTCAGAAGATGTGTCTTCATGAGCAGGAGCAATCTTCTTCTGGATTAAGCCCATTTTCTTCAGAGAGTTGGCAGTGAAGACATCACTGACAATTGTGCTCAAGTCCTCTGTGCAACCTGCATTGATCAAATCTTGCACCAAGTTGCTTTCAATGAGAAAGTCTGAGAGCAGCCTCCCAAAAGGGATATATTTGATTGCAGACTTGATGGAGGCGGTGGTGCGAGACTTCCGGATGCATTCCTTCAAATAGGAGAACAGGAAGTAGGGAAGGCAGATCTTCTCCTTGTCTTGAATGAAGAACAGCATCGCCTTCTGGTTGAAGTTGATGTAGTCTGGAGAACTGCCCTTTGGTCGTTGATTGATGCAGTTGAGCAGGATCTTGTGCCAGATTCTCAGTTTGGGGTGAAGATCCATCACCTTATAACTCGTCTTGCCCGGTTTGAAAGTTGTGTACAGGGCCTTGTTGACGATGTCCTTGGTTCTGGATTTCAGCTTCGATTCCGTCAGTGAGAATCGATACCCATGAGCAGTTTCTGCACCTAGCAGATTCACGAATGACTTCTCCGTGATGATGATCTTCCTACCCAGTATGTAAGAGACCACCTGAGTGTCATCACAGTCGGCGTGCTTCCAGAATTCCTTTACCAGCTTCTCGTACACCGGTCCTCGAAGGCGATTGAAGTAGTTTCCCCAACCTTGAGCTTGGACTTCAGGACGAAGATCAAACCCATTTGCAGCCAAGTTGTCGAGGTTGAATCTCCATTCTGCCAGGACTTGGAGTTCCTCAGGAGGAAATACACAGTGAACGGCACAGCCCCGTTCTGCAAGAGGAACAACCTGCGCTTGAACTTGAACTTGTTCTTGTGCCGGGTTCTCAGAGCCCCTTTGACCCGTTGCCAAACCGACTTCCATGTGAGGGAACTGAGGTGCATCTGCAGTAGATCTTCTGGTTTGTCTCACCATTTTGAAGAGGTTGAAGGTTTGAGGTAGAAGATGAAGTTGGAAGGATGAGGAGAGATCGAGAGAGAAATTGAGAAGGAGGCGGTTTTGAAAAGCAAGAGTGCAAGAGTGAAAACCGGAAGTGAAGAGAACGTGTGTGGATAGTGGTTTTATCAAATAACCGTTGTTGATTTAAAAAGCACTTTAAAATCAACGGTTGAAAATTAAAGATAGATAGTAACAGTAAAATACACAATCACACACAGGAGATAAGCATATCTACACGCAATCATAACAGACTGTCACACGGGCACAAGGAACTATGCATCAGAAATCTGACGCACGTGTTGTTGTCTCAGCTTCAGAGTCAGTACCAGTGGGCACACACACTCTGATTGAGTTACCTTCTAGACTAGACATCTTCTGATCAAGAAGTATCATAGTCAGAGGTTCTGATCCATCTTCACTCTGGACAAAAGTCCATGTTTAGATTTTTCAGAATAAAATTAAATCTATCTTCAGCTAAGGGCTTTGTAAAGATATCTGCCCATTGATGGTCAGTATCAACAAACTTCAGAAGAAGTACGCCCTTCTGCACATAATCTCTAATGAAGTGATACTTTACCTCAATGTGCTTTGCCCTTGAATGCAAGATAGGATTCTTGCTCAACGAGATTGCAGCAGTGTTATCACAATAAATTGGGATATTGCTCTCAAGGATCTGATAATCCTCCAGCTGATGTTTCATCCAGAGCATCTGTGTGCTGCATATTGCTGCTGAGATATATTCTGCCTCTGCAGTTGATAGTGCAATGGTTGATTGCCTCTTGCTTGCCCATGAGACTAGATTGCTTCCCAGAAATTGACAATTTCCAGAAGTACTTTTTCTCTCTGTTCTATCTCCAGCATAATCAGCATCACAATAACCTGAAAGCTTATACTCTGATGTTTTCTTATACATCAAGCCAAGGTTAGTGGAGCCTTTCAGATACCTTAGGATCCTCTTAACAGCAGTTAAGTGGGTTTCCCTTGGATCTGATTGGAAACGAGCACATAAATGAACACTAAATAATATGTCTGGCCTAGATGCAGTTAAGTATAGAAGTGAACCTATCATGCCACGATAGAGCTTCTGACATACTTTACCACTTATATCTCCTTTTTCCAGAATGCATGTTGGATGCATTGGAGTCTTGGCCACTGTAGATTCCAGCATATTGAACTTCTTCAGAAGTTCTTTAGTGTACTTGCTCTGATGGATATAAGTTCCTTCTGGTGTTTGATCAACTTGTATTCCCAGAAAGTACTTTAATTCTCCCATCATACTCATCTCAAATTCAGCCTGCATCATCTCAGAAAATTCTTTGCATAGAGATTGATTAGCAGAACCAAATATAATATCATCAACATAAATTTGCACAATTAAGATATCATCTTTATAAGTCTTGCAAAAGAGAGTTGTATCTACTTTACCCCTTACAAACTCATTCTCCAGAAGGAATGAGCTAAGTCTCTCATACCATGCTCTGGGAGCTTGCTTCAGACCGTAGAGTGATTTCTTCAATTTGAACACATGGTCTGGTTTCTTTTCATCTTCAAAACCTGGGGGTTGATGAACATAGACTTCCTCTGAGATATAACCATTTAGGAAGGCACTCTTTACGTCCATCTGATGTAGAACTATGTTGTGATTTACTGAGAAAGAAATCAATAGTCTGATTGCCTCCAGTCTTGCTACTGGAGCAAATGTTTCAGTGTAGTCTATTCCTTCCTGCTGGCTGTAGCCTTGAGCAACTAGCCTTGCCTTGTTTCTGACTACATCTCCTTTCTCATTTAGCTTGTTTCTGAATACCCATTTCGTTCCAATAACATGGACATTCTCAGGCTTCTTCACTAAGCTCCAAACATCGTTCTTGGAGAATTGATTCAATTCTTCTTCCATGGCCAGAATCCAATCCTTGTTCTGAAGAGCTTCATCTATGGACTTGGGTTCAATTAAGGACACCAATCCTTTCAGACTCAGCAAGGTCTCTTCAGAGGGTCTGAAGGCAGATCTGGTTCTGACTGGTTCATCTTTGTTGCCCAGAATCAATTCCTTAGGATGAGCTGCAGTGATTCTGCTCTTCTTCAGAGTTTGTGAGTTAGAGGGACCAGCTTCTTCCTCTGGTTCATCTTCCTCTGGCTCAACTTCCTCTGGAGCTTTGCCTTTGTCAGAAACATTAATGCTTAAATCTGCAAACTTTTCAACTAGCTTTGACTGGTCAGAGTCAAGCTTATCATCAAATCTAACATGAATAGATTCTTCAATAGTCTTAGCATCAGTATTATAAAATCTAAAACCTTTAGATCTATCAGAGTAACCAAGTAATAGACACTTAGAAGACTTAGCATCAAATTTATGCAATCTATCCTTAGTATTGAGAACATAACAAACACAGCCAAAAGGATGAAAATAAGAAATGTTGGGTTTTATGTTCTTCCACAATTCATAAGGAGTCTTATTCAGAATTGGTCTCACAGAGATTCTATTCTGAATGTAACATGCTGTATTTACTGCCTCTGCCCAAAAGTGCTTAGCCATGCCAGTTTCTTGGAGCATGGTTCTAGCCATCTCCTGAAGAGTTCTGTTCTTCCTCTCAACAACACCATTTTGTTGAGGAGTTCTGGGACAAGAGAAATCATGTGCAATTCCATAGGAATCAAACAGACTCTCAAACTTGTCATTCTCAAACTCTCCACCATGGTCACTCCTGACACGCACAATTCTACATGCCTTCTCGTTTTGCACTTGAGCAATGAAGGTAGAGAACACAGCATGAGACTCATCCTTGCGGGTTAGAAACTTTACCCATGTCCAGCGGCTATAGTCATCAACGATAACCATCCCATATCTCTTGCCACCTATAGACTCAGTTTTCACTGGTCCAAACAGGTCGATATGCAGAAGTTCTAACGGCCTTGAGGTAGAGACAACATTCTTTGCCTTGAAAGGGACTTTTGTGAATTTGCCTTTCTGACATGCTTCACAAAGAGCGTCTGAAGCGAACTTCAGATTGGGTAAGCCCCTGACAAGGTTTAGCTTGCTCAGCTGAGAAATCTTTCTCATACTGGCATGCCCTAACCGTCTATGCCATACCCACTGCTCTTCATTAACAGACAGAAGGCACTTCACATTCTGAGCCTCCAACTCAGATAATCTGATCTTATAAATGTTGTTCTTCCTCTTGCTGTTAAACAGAACAGAGCCATCGATCTGACTTACAGCCCGGCAGGACTTTTGATTGAATATAACATCATAACCCTTGTCAGCTAATTGACTTATAGACAATAAGTTATGTGTTAAGCCGTCTACCAATAAAACATTATCAATGCATGGACTACTATCTACACAAATAGTACCAGTACCAATAATTTTACCCTTTTCATTTCCTCCGAAGCCAACTTCGCCTCCAGGCTTAAGTTTCAGCTCTCGGAACATACGCTTTTCTCCCGTCATGTGACGCGAGCATCCACTGTCCAGATACCATGATTGGTGTTTCAGTGGAGCTATCAAGGATATCTGCAACATAGATAATCTTGTCCTTAGGTACCCACTTTCTGGGTCCTCTTTTGTTAGTTACCCCAGAGGTTCTGATCACCTTGGGTGTCTCAACATAATATTTTAAAGGAATACTTGCATGATATTTGGTCATAGAGAAAGATCCCTTTTTAAGAGGATGTTTAGCAACTTTAGCAGGTACAGGATCAGGCAATATGGTACCAGAGGGAACAAAGCATTCATATAAAGATTTAGCTTTAGACACAGAAGGCTCATTTCTAATTGGTTTAGAATAGCCAATGCCATGCATTCCATTTCTGCTTACACCATAGATCATTGAAGCCATTAAGCTTCTATCTACGCTTTTAGCCAGGAATCTTTGAAAAGATTTTTCATACTTAGATTCATGCTTACTATCAGAGGCATCGCAGGCAATAACTTCTTCTAACTTAGCAATTTGATTCTTAAGCACAGAGTTAGAATTAATTAAAGCATGGTTATCATTTTTCAAATCAGATATGATTTTCTCATGTTCAGAAGGAGTTTTAGAAACAGCAGATAAGTTCTTTTTCAGCTTCTTATGTTTAGACAACAAGGAGTTATACTTATCCATGATATCAGACAAAGCATGTTTCAGTTCAGAGGTAGAGAAGGAAGCAAATACCTCATTTTCATCGTCAGAGTCTGGATCTCCTTCTGATTCTGAGTCAGAGTCAACAGCTTCCTTTGACTCTTCTCCTTTGTCTTTGACAATGGCCATGAGTCCTTGGACTTCACCATCAGAGTCAACATCCTCTGACTCTGATTCATCGAATGTCACCATCAGACTCTTCTTGGTCTTGAAGTGCTTCTTTGGCTTCTTGTCCTTCTTCAATTTTGGACAGTCACTTTTGTAGTGCCCTGATTCTTTGCACTCAAAGCAAGTGACTTCCTTGATTGATGACTTCTTCTGACCTGAGGATTCAGACTTTCCTCTTGCCTTTCCAGAGCCTTTGAACTTGCTCTGCCTGTGCTTCCAGATGCGGTTGAGTCTCTTGGAGATCAGAGTCAGCTCATCTTCATCAGAATCTTCTGATGCTTCTTCAGATTCTTCTTCTTCAGCTTGAAGAGCCTTTGACTTCTCAACCTTAGCCTTTTCAGATTTGGATTTCAAGGCTATGGACTTTTTCCTCAGATCTTGCATCTCTGAGCGCTTCAGCTCATGGCATTTCAAAATGCTAATGAGTTCTTCTAAACTCATATTCTCAACGTCTCTTGTGAGCTCTATTGAGGTCACCAAAGGCATCCAACTTTCAGGAAGACACCTGATGACCCTTATGACATGATCTTTTGTTGTGTAGCTCTTGTTGAGAGGACGTATGCCAGCTACAAGCAGTTGAAATCTGGAGAACATTTCTTCAATGGACTCATTTGGCTCCATGATGAAGGATTCATACTTTTGGATCAAAGACAATGCCTTTGATTCTTTGACTTTCTTGTTTCCTTCATGAGACATCTTCAGAGAATCAAAAATGCCTTTAGCAAACTCACGATCTGTAATCTTCTGGTACTCCTCATAGGAAATAGCACTTAGAAGAATTGCTCTTGCTTTGTGATGTTGTGAGTACAGCTTCTTTTGATCTGCAGTCATCTCTGACCTTGGGATCTTCTTGCCATCTGCATCAACTGGACGCTCGTAGCCATCCACAATAACATCCCAGAGATCTGCATCGAAACCCAGAAAGAAACTTTCCAGTCTATCTTTCCAATATTCGAACCTTTGACCATCGAACATAGGAGGCTTTGCGTTGTAACCATCTCTTTGAGTTTCACTGGTGGTGGCAGCCATTGTTTTTCACACCGGCCCGGATCACTGAACACTGTTAGGTGTGGTAATCAGAACTTGCGCTCTGATACCAATTGAAGGTATGAAAAACGGTAGAAAGGGGGGGGTTTGAATAACGTTTTCAGTACAAAACTACCACCTTAAAGATTTTGACAAATCTTTCGAGAACTTAAGTGCTAAAGATAAGAGATAGAAAAGCACACAAGTATTTTATCCTGGTTCACTTGATAAATCCCTCAAGCTAATCCAGTCCACCCGTTAAGGTGATTTCTTCCTTCTTAGAATGAAGGCAATCCACTAATCAGATAATTGTTACAACTGCACTTGAAACCTACAAGTGACTAACAATACACTGACTTAGCTCTCACTAAGATTCACTCTCTTAGTCTTCTCTAGGATCCGATCAACCTTGATCTCCTAAAGGCAAACTATACAACTGTATATGAAGTTCTTGTTTACAAAGAAATTGCTTCTAAAAAGCTAATAGTAAACACAATGAATTTCAGATGAAAGAAGGCTTAGAATATTTTGAATATGTCTTGCGCGTGTATTGCTTCAACTTAGTTTCTTAGCCGCTTCTTTCAATCTTCAGCCTCTATATATACTCCAAGGATTAGGGTTGAGCGTTGCATGGGAAATGCTACCGTTGGAGGGCAGTTCTGGAAAATCCAGCTTCTGCTGTGGCTGAGAACGTTAGGTAGGTCGTCAGGAAGGTACACTTGCTTTTGTACTTGGATAGCGACTTGACCTTTTAACCTAGGAGACTTCTGATCAGAGGAATACTTCATATTGGAACTTGTGAAGCCGGTTGATCAGAGTCAGAGGGAAAGCACAGAACCTCTGACCATTGTATCTTCTGATTCTGAACTCAGAGGGAAGAACTGGCCTTCAGAGTTTCTTGCTTCTGGACTTCAGAGTTTCCACTATTCAGCTTCTGGATCTTCAGAGTCTTCTACACCATCAGAACATCTGAACCTTCAGTGTTTCTTGGTTGTCAGAACTTCTGGATCTTCAGAGCTTCTAGCGACTGAGTCCACATCAGAGTTTGTATAGCTTCAGAACTTCTGAAGCTTTTCCACTGTTCATACTGAACATGGTGAATGCGAAAGCGTTGCTTGGGTTACCCTTTATACACAGTGCTTCTGATTTGTGTGAAATTAAGTTAAGGTCAGAGCCTGTAAATAGCACACTCAGAAAAACACGTTAGAGTACCACAATTGTTCATATCAAAAGGTTAACTTGTAATCATCAAAACATGAGTTGTACTACTAGATCAAAACTTGATCTTACAATCTTAACAGGTGTAGAGTAAAGATCCATGGCAGAAGATCAAGCTATCGCTACGGGCTCATCCACCAACAAGCCTCCTTTCTTTGATGGAACCGAATATCCCTACTGGAAGACGCACATGCAACTTTTCATAGAATCCTCAAGCTACAAGTTGTGGGATATCATTGAAAATGGCAACATCGTCTATAAAGATGACGCTGGTGAACCCATCAAGAAAGATCAGCTGACAGAAGCTCAACGCAAAGACTATCAACTCAATTCAAAGGCAAAACTATTTCTCTTATGTGCCTTAAGCAAAGCTCAGTTGGACAAAGTTGATGGACTCGCAACTGCCAAAGAAGTATGGGAAGCTCTAGGGCTTGCCTATGAAGGTACAGCAAATGTACGTCAAGCCAAAGTAAGTTTACTAGTGGCTGAATATGAAACCTTCAAAATGAAGGAAAATGAAACCATTGATGAAATGTTCGCAAGATTTCAAACCATTATCAATGGTCTTCGAAATCTCGATCGCACATACGCACACATTGATCAAATCACAAAAATACTGAGGTGCCTTCCTAAAAGATGGAGACCCAAAGTTACTGCTATCCAAGAAGCAAGAGATCTTAGCACACTAAAACTTGAAGATCTCCTGGGATCTCTGAAGGTTCATGAGATTGAACTTTCTCAAGATGAAAGCCTAAAGAAGCAGAAAAGCATCGCCTTCAAAGCTAACATCTCAAAAAACAGTCAGACGAAAGAAATGTCTGATGAAGAAGATTCCTCAGAAGAACTGTCCGATGATGAGCAAGCACTGTTCAACAGAAAGTTCAAAAAGATGTGGATCAAACAACAAAGAGGAAAAGGCCTGAAGAAGGACAACAAAAGAGAATCAAGTCAGAAAAAGAAATCCTTTCCACACAAAGGTGAAAGCACCTCAACTGCAGACAAAAGCAACATTACATGTTTCGAATGCAAAAAGCCAGGTCACATCAAACCAGACTGTCCTAGACTAGCTAAAAAGCCTGTCAGGAAACCATTCTACAAGAAGAAGAAAGCTCTAGTAACTGGCTGGGATGATTCTGAGAACAACTCTGAAGATGACGAGGAAGAAGAAGATGAAGAATCTCTATTCGCTCTCATGGCTTCAGTAGATGGATCAGATGATGATGAAGATGATGAGGTAAGATCTGAAAACCTTGAAGAAGAGTTTAATGAACTGCTTGAACATTCTTACACTTTATCTGAAAAATACAAGAACCTGAAGAAACAGTTTTCCAAGTTGCAAAAAGAACATGAGAAAGTTTTAAAAGAAAAAGATTCCATTATTCTTGAAAATGAGTTTTTAAAGAAACAAGACTCCACAATGGAAGTATCTGCTTTAAAGAAAAGAATCAAAGTTTTGATTGATGATTTATCTACCTTCACAATAGGGCATGACAACTTAGTTAAACTATGTGGAAACAGTAGAGACTTATATGATAAAAGTGGTCTGGGTTTTGACAGCAGTGAACCGTCTAATGAAACCATGTCTGATATATCGTTTACTTCTTCTATTGATAGTGAATCTAAATTTGTTGTGAACTGTTCAATAGAAAGGGAAGGAAAGAAAATCTTCTATGAGAAGAAGATTCCTCCCAAGCGTGCAACTAACCCTATAGGACCCAAGAAAATCTGGGTACCTAAGAAATCAATAATTCCTGTTGCAGATTTACTTAACAGAACGAAGGAAACGCCAACAATGGTACCTGGACAGTGGATGCTCGCGTCATATGACGGGAGAAAAGTCTATGTTCCCCAAGATTCGAGTTAGATCTGATGGTGGATGTGTAACCTTTGGTGGAAATCAAAAAGGATTCATTGTTGGAGAAGGTACTGTTGCCATTCGCAGTGACAGAGGAGGAGAGTTTGTGAATGAAGATTTTGAAAAATTCTGTGCACAAGAAGGTATCAGCCATCAGTTCTCAGCTCCAAGGACACCACAGCAAAACGGTGTAGCTGAACGGAAGAACAGATCACTTCAAGAAATGGCAAGGACAATGCTCAGTGAAACTTCCCTACCAAAGTATTTCTGGGCTGAAGCTATTGAAACTGCATGCTACATTCAGAATAGAATATCTATGCGACCCATGTTGAAAAAGACTCCATATGAACTATGGAAAGATAGAAAGCCAACTGTATCGTACTTTCATCCATTTGGATGCAAGTGTTACATTCTCAACACCAAGGACAACATCGGAAAATTTGACAATAAGTCTGATCAAGGAATTCTCCTTGGATATTCTTCTCACTCCAAAGCCTATAGAGTTTACAACTCAAGAACAAAAGTTGTTGAAGAATCTATCAATGTCAAGTTCGATGATAGTTCAATCAAGGCCGTTGACCGTTTAGAAAGAGATTTTCTCAATCTAGACCTATCAGATCATGATGAAGCAGATGACGACACAACAAGAGCTCAACCATCAGAATCAGTTCATGAAGATCAATCTCCGTCACCTCTTGGTACTATTCCTGAACAGTCTGACCAAGTCATGACTTCGAGCGGAATCTCACTTCCAAAGGAGTGGAAGTACAAAAGTGATCATCCACCAGAGCAAATCATTGGAAGTGTATCAGAAAGAGTAAAGACCAGATCAGCATTCAGAGAAGAATTAAACAGCGCATTCATCTCAGAGATTGAACCAAAGAACGTTGAAGAGGCTCTACAAGATGAAGGATGGATTCTGGCTATGCAAGAAGAACTAAATCAATTTGAAAGAAGTCAAGTATGGACCCTAGTTCCAAGACCAACTGGAAAATCTATCATTGGTACTAAATGGGTCTTCAGAAACAAGATGGATGAAAACGGGAAAGTCACTAGAAACAAAGCGAGACTAGTAGCACAAGGTTACAACCAACAAGAAGGAATTGACTACACTGAAACGTTCGCACCAGTTGCAAGAATTGAAGCAATAAGGATACTCCTAGCTTTTGCATGTCAACATTCCATCAAGCTATATCAAATGGATGTCAAAAGCGCCTTTCTGAACGGAGTAATTGAAGAGGAAGTCTATGTGAAGCAACCTCCAGGCTTTGAAGAACCATCCACTCCAGACTACGTGTACAGGTTGAAGAAAGCTCTGTACGGTTTAAAACAAGCCCCAAGGGCTTGGTATGATCGTCTAAGCAACTTTCTCATGATGAATGGTTTTTCAAGAGGAAAGATTGACAACACTCTCTTCAGGAAGCAATTGAAGGACGACTACATCCTTGTACAATTGTATGTTGATGATATCATCTTCGGTGCAACTAGCGATAAACTGTGTAAAGAATTTTCTACTCTCATGCAAAGTGAATTTGAAATGAGTATGATGGGAGAACTGAAATTCTTTCTGGGACTTCAAATCAAGCAAGAGAAAGACAAGATCTTCATACATCAGTCCAAGTACATAAAGGATATGCTCAAGAAATACAACATGCACAAGTCAAATGAGATGAGTACTCCTATGTATCCCAACACTGTTCTGGACAAAAGTGATGAAAGCTCACCAGTTGACCCAACATCGTACAGAGGGATGATTGGTTCACTTCTTTATTTAACGTCCAGCAGACCAGACATAATGTTTAGTGTTTGTCTATGTGCAAGGTTTCAGGTAAACCCACAGCAATCTCATCTTAGTGCTGTTAAGCGAATCTTTAGATATTTAATTGGTACTGCTAATCTTGGTCTATTATATGAGAAAGGTGAAGATTTCAGGTTGAAAGGATTTTGTGATGCGGATTATGCTGGTGATCGAGTTGAACGGAAAAGCACTAGTGGAGGATGTCACTTTCTGGGAAACTGTTTAGTATCCTGGACAAGTAAACGTCAAAGCACTATTTCCTTATCCACTGCTGAAGCTGAATATGTGGCAGCAAGCTCTTGTTGTACACAACTCCTATGGATAAAGCATCAACTTGAGGATTACAACATTCGTGAAAACAAGATACCTCTTTTATGTGATAACACAAGTGCTATCAATATTTCCAAGAACCCAGTTCAGCATTCAAGAACAAAGCACATTGAGATCAAACATCATTTCATTAGAGACCTTGTGGCAAAGGGAAACATTGATATATCTCATATACACACAGAAGATCAACTTGCTGACTTACTCACGAAACCTCTTTTAGAAGGCAGATTCTCAGATCTAAGAACAAGGATAAATATGCACTCTGCTCAATAAAAGGTATGGAAACAAAGGCTTCTATTTTGCAGGTTTCGTTCTTCGAAGAACATCCGCACTGTTCTGTCTCCTCACTGTTCAACCAGTAGATCAAATCGTTCAACAACTCTCTGTTCAATGAAGTTGCTCTCAGGAAATCTATATCGTTTGGTTAACAGCTAGCAAAGACATTGTTTAGTTCAAGCATCATTACTCCTGCACGTGCTACAACAGTGAACTTTGAAAGGTCTCATCACATTAAATGCGAAGCAGTTATCTCTCTTACTTTTAACGCGCGTGGTCTCAACTGCTCAATTGTTTAATAGTTTCTCTCTCATGAAAAGAAAACCGCCATCTGCACACCACCCAAAACTGCCATTCCTTATTCCAAATCAAATATATCCAAAAGATTTCCTTCTCTCTCTTTCACCTCACTTCATTTGACACTTACTCTCTCTCTCTTCCAAGTAAAGAAACCCTAAGCCTCCTCTGAAACTTCCTCTCATTCCCAAATGGACGGAGTTCTTGCTACCTCTTCCAAAGCCCCTTCCAAATCTAAGGCCCCATCCAAGAAAGGTGGTAAAACACCTTACTCTGCTGAAGAAATGGAGATCATCCAGAGGAGATCAGAGAGGATCAACCGCCAACGCTCTGTTCAACTCAAGGAGGTTGGAGCCGTGAAAACTGAGAAACTGGGTGACAACTCTCTTGTGTCCCCAAGGTACTTTGATCTGAAGGTGTTTGCCTTCGTGAAGATGGCTGGGCTTGCAGACTTACTTCATCAGGACTGGGAGACGGTGTACACCATGGCTCAGCGCGAAGTGTATGTGCCTTTGGTAAAGGAATTTTATGACTGTGCCGTTGTGATAAATCACAGACAAGTCATTAAGTCCAAAGTATTACAAGATCATCTCAGTGACTCTCAACGACATGGCTGAAGCACTGAATGTGAAGTTGGAAGTTGGTGAAAAATATTCCCCAAATTGGTTTGCAAAAGTTGATGACTGGAAGTGCATTTGGAAGAACCAAGAGGAACCACTGACTGTGGAAGTGGGCAATCTCATTGATGATGTAAAGTTCAACAATGCTGTGATTAGCAAGGTTATCTTACCAAAGGATGGTGCAAGAAATTATGTAAATGCGCATGCAAGGTACGCATTGTACAAGATCTTGAAAAGAGTGAAAATTAACCCTGCACACTTGATGTGGAACTACTTGATCAACTATCTGGAGAAAAGCCAAGGATACCTTCCTTTTGGCTCGCTGCTGACCGTCATTTTCGAAAAGAAAGGTATTATCAAAGAGTTTCTGGAATCAGAGGATCGCTTGAATGAAGATGTGATCTTTCCTTCACCGATCAGGCTGGGAGATGTGAGCAAAATGAACATTCCCTTTGATGCCTCTGAAGTTCCTGAAGAATTCTTGCCCAGAACAAGGAAAACCACCAAAGGAAAAGAAAAGGTATCTGCTGAACAGACTGTCCAGACAAGGAAGAAAAATCTGACAGAACTGTCCGATGTGTCAAAGAAGGAACCGTCCAAGAGAACTGTTCCTGCATCTCTCCGCATCGCACCGTTCCCTGAGGACGAGGAAGAACAGTCTGTTCGAATCAAGATTGTGAAGAGTGGTGAACCATTGCAGTCTCAATCCAACCCCATCGCTTCAAGAACCAGATCAGGAAAAGGTTCTTCGCCTGTCAAGAAGGCTGAACCCAAAAAGCTAAAGAGATTGAGGAAGCAATTTGAAGAACCTCAAGTTACTGTTGAACCACAACCTGCATATCAGAAAAGAAAGATTCTCTCTGCTGAACCTGAGGAGCCCTTCTTTGATGAGGACATTGTCCTTCACACAAGGTTAGCAAACTCTCTCTTACCTTATCAAGAAATTCCTTCTGAAATGTCCAACAAAGAATTTCTGGATTCACTGTTTGTTGACAATACTCAAACACCACACTCCTCTCCAACACATTCACAACACCACACTGAACCATTGCCAAAACTCCCACCAAACACAAACCTCAATGAACCCTTGACTGAAACAACAAATGAACCACTCACATCTCAACCAAACTCTACCATGAACACTGCTTTCATCACTGACCAAACTGTCGTTGCACAAGAGAATGCCTCTGCATTCCAACTTGCTCAATCTTTGCCTAAGTCATTGATTGCTGATGAGCATATGACTTCTACTCTCAAACCGTTCACGGAAGCAAGCACTAAGAAGGCAAGCAGATCCGGTACTGTTCTCTATTTTTCTCAAGCAAGAAAGAGGCGCCTTCAGACGCAAGTGTCCTCTGCTATCCAACGCAGACGCACCTTGAGGACTACCAAGGGATTGTTCAAAAGCTACCTGAACCTTCTGGCACGAAAGATTGACAAGTCTTCAAGCAATCAGCTCACCGCCACATGGAAACGACAAGAGGGTGACAACTACTTGTTCCAACTTCACGCTTGCAAAGTTCCTGATCCAGAGTTCTGGAAATTGAGTGTCTCTGAGGGATATGTTGGTACTCTGCCATATTCTCTCATGAATCGGACCTCCGCGCTCTCACTGAAATTTGGAACTTGGGTGTTTGTACTCCTACCCACTCACATTCCTGAAGTTGTTTCTCATTCTAAGAAAGCCAACGCTGACAAAGGAAAGGAGAAGATGCTTGAAGAAGCAGAAGATACAGAGTCACAACTGAACAGTTCTGCTGATGGAAAAGAAGAAGATGAATCTTAGGGACTTCAAGCTGATTTCAAGACTGAAGGTGGAAGCTCAAGTGCTCAAGTCTTGGCGACTCAATTTGTCACCAGAGAAGACTTTGAAGACCACCGTGACCACATCAACCAGCAGTTCATGACTCTTGCCCAGAAAATCGATCAGCTGCTGACACACTTTGGCTAATGGCCAACTCTCTATCCTGAACAATTCGCATTTACTTTTATGTTTTCAGACAATTGTTCACTGATTATGCATATTTTATCGTTCCATCATGCTTATCGTTTTATAACTAACGTTTGCCATGTTTACTATGCATATTATACCTCTCTACTACATTCTTTTCCCTTTCTTTTTAATAATGCCAAAGGGGGAGAAAATAGGAATTAGGAATTATAGAAAAGTTAAGATCAAGTTCAAGGTTGTTTCCTTAACCTAACACCAAAGTTTTATACAACTCAGGGGGAGTAATATGTTTTGAATAAGTTGTTTTTAACATTTATCTTACCCAATTTAGGGGGAGCATAAATTCTTTTTACTCTTGATCATTATCCTTTTCAATAAAAATTGTCATTATCAAAAAGGGGGAGATTGTTAAGTTCAAACGTGTTACAACGTGTTTCAATCTTATTTTGATCCTAACAATTTTTATAAATACTTTTCTCTACTAAAATCTAATTCCAGATGTTAATGACATTTTTTCAGGAAATATATATTATAAGGTCGCATGCTTCAACAAATATGTCTAAGCCTTATAAGGAAAAAGAAGTCTACGCAAGATATGACCGCATCGTCCAGTAAACAAGGAAGACACTTATTCTGTATCGTTTCATGCCACGTCATACCTCAGAATTTCAGAAGATGCCTTTGAGCGGGAAAGTCAAAATTGTATCTCAACTATTTGCCCCATGCTTTAGTCAGAAGGAAACTAATCTGGTCACGTGCAAACTGATTTACTTTTGAAGAGAGAAGTCTCGATGACCAATGAAGAGGAAAAAGGACAACACGTCAACATCACTTTTCCAAAATGTCTCTCTTCTGCAAAGTAGCCCAAAGCTATCACCACCTACTAGCTGACAAAGTACACCTTTTTGGCTAAAGGATAGCTTTGAACAGCAGCATGCATTTAATGAAGCTACCAACCGGAGATTTGAATCAATGGTTAGATGACACTCACAACGACTACAAACAACGGCCAGATTTTGTGTCTCAACGGCTACACAACTAGCAAGATCATATATAAAGGACATATCTGAAGATTGAAGAAAAACAAGAGAAAAATTTATTGCAAGAAAAGAAAGAACTCAGAGCAGTTAATCAAAACATTCTTCAAAGCATTAAAAGCTCACAGCAGATTTCCTAAGAGTCAAATCCGATCTCATACCTCTGCTAAATCAAGAGAGAATACCAAACCTTAAAAGAGTCAAACCTCTTCTCTTACTTCTCTCTTAGATTCTGAACTCCTGTGTGTTCCAACGTCCTTTCAGAACCCAAAACACCTGAGAGTTCCAGTGCCATAAATTGTCTACACCAACTCTTTTGAGAAGAGATTTCTTGTAGAGCCAAACAATCTTGTTGATTGTGGGAGGAGTCATGTACAATACTTGGAGAAGTCCGTGATAATACTAGGAGGAGTCCTGTACAATACTTGGAGAAGTCCGTGATAATACTTGGAGAAGTCCTGTCTAATACTTGTATTGGAGAAGTCCTTGATACTTGCTAGTGAAAATCTTGGTGGTGGCCAAGTACTGGACGTAGCCCAATCGTTTAGGGTGAACCAGTATAAATTCCTGTGTGCTGATCGTTCTGCTTCATTTACTTACTTCCGCTGCACTAAACAGTTTTTGAAAAGTCACCAGAACAATTTTCTTAAGAACTTATCTTCTTTTCATGAACTAAAGTTTTAACAAGTAATTTTTAAGAACACAATTCAAACCCCCCCCTTTCTTGTGTTACTTATTTACATATCAATTCATACAAGGATTTAGCTTTAGACACAGAGGGCTCATTTCTAATTGGTTTAGAATAGCCAATGCCATGCATTCCATTTCTGCTTACGCCATAGATCATTGAAGCCATTAAGCTTCTATCCACGCTTTTAGCTAGGAATCTTTGAAAAGACTTTTCATACTTAGACTCATTTCTACAATCAGAGGCATCACAAGCAACAATTTCTTCTAACTTAGCAATCTGGTTCTTAAGCACAGAGTTAGAATTGATCAACGCATGATTATCATTTTTCAAATCAGAAATAATTTTCTCATGTTCGGAAGGAGTCTTGGAAACAGCAGATAAGTCCTTTTTCAGCTTCTTATGCTTAGACAATAAGGAGTTATACTTATCCATGATATCAGACAATGCATGTTTCAGTTCAGAGGTAGAGAAAGAAGCGAATACCTCATTTTCATCGTCTGAGTTAGGATCTCCTTCTGATTCTGAGTCAGAGTCAACAGCTCCCTTTGACTCTGCTTCTTTGTCTTTGACAATAGCCATGAGTCCTTGGACTTCACCATCAGAGTCAACATCCTCTGACTCTGATTCATCAAATGTCACCATCAGACTCTTCTTTGTCTTGAAGTGCTTCTTTGGCTTCTTGTCCTTCTTCAACTTTGGACAGTCACTTTTGTAGTGCCCTGATTCTTTGCACTCAAAGCATGTGACTTCCTTAAGTGAGGACTTCTTCTGACCTGAGGATTCAGACTTTCCTTTTGCCTTTCCAGAGCCTTTGTATTTGCTCTGCCTGTGCTTCCAGATGCGATTGAGTCTCTTGGAGATCAGAGTCAGCTCATCTTCATCAGAATCTTCTGATGCTTCTTCAGATTCCTCTTCTTCAGCTTGAAGAGCTTTTGACTTCTCATCCTTAGCCTTTTCAGATTTAGATTTCAAGGCTATGGACTTTTTCCTCAGATCTTGCATCTCTGAGCGCTTCAGCTCATGGCATTTCAAAATGCTGATGAGTTCTTCTAAACTCATATTCTCAACATCTCTCGTGAGCTCTATTGAAGTCACTAAAGGCATTCAACTTTCAGGAAGACACCTGATGACCCTTATGACATGATCTTTTGTTGTGTAGCTCTTGTTGAGAGGTCGTATGCCAGCTACAAGCAACTGAAATCTGGAGAACATTTCTTCAATGGACTCATTTGGCTCCATGATGAAGGATTCATACTTTTGGATTAAAGACAATGCCTTTGATTCTTTGACTTTCTTGTTTCCTTCATGAGACATCTTCAGAGATTCGAAAATGCCTTTTGCAAACTCACGATCTGTAATCTTCTGGTACTCTTCATAGGAAATAGCACTTAGAAGAATTGCTCTTGCTTTGTGATGTTGTGAGTACAGCTTCTTTTGATCTGCAGTCATCTCTGACCTTGGGATCTTCTTGCCATCTGCATCAACTGGACGCTCGTAGCCATCCACAATAATATCCCAGAGATCTGCATCGAAACCTAGAAAGAAACTTTCCAGTCTATCTTTCCAATATTCGAACCTTTGACCGTCGAACATAGGAGGCTTTGCATTGTAACCATCTCTTTGAGTTTCACTGGTGGTGGCAGCCATTGTTTTTCACACCGGCCCGGATCACTGAACACTGTTAGGTGTGGTAATCAGAACTTGCGCTCTGATACCAATTGAAGGTATGAAAACGGTAGAAAGGGGGGGGGGGTTTGAATAACGTTTTCAAGATAAAGCTTCCACCTTAAAGATTTTGACAAATCTTTCGAGAACTTAAGTGCTAAAGATAAGAGATAGAAAAGCACACAAGGATTTTATCCTGGTTCACTTGATAAATCACTCAAGCTACTCCAGTCCACCCGTTAAGGTGATTTCTTCCTTCTTAGAATGAAGGCAATCCACTAATCAGGTAATAGTTACAACTGCACTTGAAACCTACAAGTGACTAACAATTACACTGACTTAGCTCACACTAAGATTCACTCTCTTAGTCTTCTCTAGGATCCGATCAACCTTGATCTCCTAAAGGAACTAAACAAACTGTTTATCAAAGAATTGTTTACAAGAGATTTGCTTCTAAAAAGCTAATAGTAAACTCAATGAATTTCAGATGAAAGAAAGCTTAGAAGAATTTGAATTTGTCTTGCGCGTATGTGAATGCTTCTAGCCGCTTCTTTCAGTCTTCAGCCTCTTTATATACTCCAAGGATTAGGGTTGAGCGTTGCATGGGAAATGCTACCGTTGGAGGGCAGTTCTGGAAAATCCAGCTTCTGCTGTGTCTGAGACTGTTAGGTAGGTCGTCAGGAAGGTACAGTTGCTTTTGTACTTGGATAGCGACTTGACCTTTAAACCTAGGAGACTTCTGATCAGGAGAAAGCTTCATGTTGGAACTTGTGAAGCCGGTTGATCAGAGTCAGAGGGAAAGCCCAGATCCTCTGACCATTGTTTCTTCTGATTTTGAACTCAGAGGGAAGTACATGGTCTTCAGAGTATCTTGCTTCTGGACATCAGAATTTCACTAATCAGCTTCTGGATCTTCAGAGTCTTCTACACCATCAGAATATCTGAGCCTTCAGTGTTTCTTGGTTATCAGACTTTCTGGATCTTCAGAACTTCTAGTGACTGAGTCCACATCAGAGTTTGTATAACTTCAGAACTTTTGAAGCTTTTCCACTGTTCATACTGAACATGGTGAATGCGAAAGCGTTGCTTGGGTCGCTCTTTATACACAGTGCTTCTGATTTGTGTGAGATTGAGTTGAGGTTAGAGCCTGTAAATAGCACACTCAGAAAAACACGTTAGAGTACCACAATTGTTCATATCAAAAGGTTAACTTGTAATCATCAAAACATAGAGTTGTACTACTAGATCAAAACTTGATCTTACAATCTCCCCCTTTTTGATGATGACAAAACTAAGATTTTTGATGAACAATTCTTAAACATTAAACTGAATTCACTCAGAGTTTAGAGATATAGAATAAGACTTATCCTGATGTGAATAGTTTATCTTGCTCATTCTGAATTCAAGTCACTGCTTGATTCTGAGCTTAGCTCCCCCTGAATCTAATACTTGATGAAAACATTAGTAAAGTCTAGATTCTGAGCTAAATGATATAAGAGTTCAGAGTGAAAAACTTATGACATAGATGAAAATAGAGTAATCAGAGCGCATAAGTAATCAGAGTCACGGACAAGGTATCAGAGTCTTGGGTATCATAGTCAAATTAGAATCACTTCAGAGGAAGTGAAATGTATTCCTTGTATTTGCCCAGTGACACATCTATGGTCATAAAGGTGGAACTCTTAAATTCTCCAAAAGAAAAATAAATCACACTAACACATCTTACACATCAAAAACTGGGTTTACTCCCCCTTTTTGTCATAAGCAAAAAGCTTGGGGTGTGAAAAACTTAGCTTGAAGTACAAGGTACTCCCCCTTAGAGAAGGTCTAAGTTTAAAGACAATTAAAACGATGCATGAATCAGAGTTAGGCGAAATAAATAGAAGAGTTAATGCAAGAGAAGAACGTTTACCACCGGCCAAGGGAGTAAAGAGGAGGGTCAGTTACTAAGAACTTAACCTCAAGAAACTGTAGGAGCATTAACTTTCAGAGAGAAAGTGAAGCCTATATAAAGCATTGGAGAGAGGGGTAAGCTTCACAACATCATACCAGAGAAAAATGGCATCATACATGATCGCATTAGAGGAGCTGAGAAAGAGAGCCTTTGAGGAGGACTTGTTTCTCAACATTAGGCATCCAGAGGGTACAACAACCATCTCAGAGCTAACACGGACACTGCTGGAGGAGGACCTGCGTCCAGAATTGAATAGAGACTTGAGGGAATTTCTTGCCTTCGTGGAGGAGGTGCAATAACTCAGCCAGCTTGAACTAAAGCTGCTGGAAGAAAAAGAGATCTTGGAAAAGAAGCTCAAGACTGCAGAAGAGATTCTGGAGAGGGATGAGCTAAAAGACAGGCTCAACAACATCCAGTATGCACTGGAGCGTCTGGAGAAGGAGAGGTCAGAGCAGCGCCAGGAGTGCAGAAGAATGAGGAGGGATCCTCCATTCTAGGATTTTAGGAAAAAAAAAATGTATGATGTAAAAGCGGTTATGATGAATAATAAAAAAAATTTGCAAACATAATGTCAGATATATAGATATATATGCATATATAATCACAAACGAGCAAAGTAAAGATTAACAAGAAAGAGCCAGAGGTTAACGAAATAAAACACAGGTAAAGAAAAAGAAATCAAAACGAAGAAATCCTAAAGCTAGGGTTTATCAGATCGACGCAGAAGTTCCATCATCATTTGCTTCATTTCAATCAGCAGAGACTCATGAGTGTCAAGACGTTGTTCCACAATGTCGAGTCTGGACGAGTTTGGCTGTGTAGAACTAGAAGGAACATTCTGAGCAGCGTGAGGAGCTGGAGTGGAAGCAGAAGCAGCAGGAGTAAAAACTACGGGTGCAAGTGCTTGGCATCTAAGAGCTTCAGCCTCAGCTTCAAGTCGTTCTGTCTCTAATCTGGCTTGTTCAGCTTGAGCTGCTGCTTGACGTGCAGCTTCTTCTGCTTGTTCTTTCTTTCTTTTGGCTTCTTCAATAGCTTCAAGTAGCTTATGTCTCTGTTCTTGTTCATGAAGAGCCACCCTTCTAGCAAACCTTTGCTTTGCAGCCTCGATCCTCTGACTTCCCTCTGCATTCAGTAGCTGCATCATAACGGGAACTTGAGCCACTAGCCAAGTGCTCAGATTGTTCCACTCTTCAGCCACATGTTCAGCATTCTCGCTTAGGTCAGTCTGACCTTGCACATTGCGTAGCATCAATGAGGCTTCATGATGGAAAATATTGATGCACTCAGAGAGAGATGTGGGTCGGGGGTGAGTGTAAGGAATTATAGAGAGGTTGGTTTCAGGAGAGGCTGGGTGATTGCTGCTGTGAGCTTCAGAGGCACCTTGTGGAGAGCCAATGTTAAACATTTGAGCATTTGGTTCAGAGGTTCCAAGGTGAGGTTCTGAAGTTTCAACCAGAGGATGGGGTGATCTAACTGAGGAGTGGTTAGACACAGATTGTTCTGGTTCAGGTTCTGGTTGAACAGGCTCTTGTTGGTCAGGGGCAGGGTGAGCTTGTTGAGCCAAAGGGTCTGCCTCATGTAAAGGATTGGCCAAGATAGGTTCATCTGGGTCAACTAGACGTTCAGGTCTAGGGCCAGGATATCTCCTAGGGCTTGGACAAGTGAGATAATATTCTTCTAAGGTAGACACCTTTTCTTTTCTAACTTCCATGAATTTTCGAAGGGATTCAGAGTTGTTGGAAGGAGAAGAGTCAGCAACATTTGTTGGGAAGGATACAGGTGTAAGGGCTGTGGAAGAGTCTGTATCCGTGGTTCTGGGAGCCAGACGTTCTGATGCTCTTGGGACAGAGTGATCAGAGGTTCTGGGTCCAGGTTTTGTTTGGTTAGGCTCTGGTTTCTCAGGGATGATGGGTTCAGAAGTTAATGAGTTGTACTGGATGGTAATGGGAGAGGTTGGTTCATCTGGCCTAGAGGGTTGGTTCTGGAGCAAATTCCAGAGAGGTGCTTCAGTAGGAGAAGGTTGGAAAAATGAAGACCTTGGGGAATGTGGTGGAGAGGTGGTTTGTGCAGCTGGTTGGGACTCAGGAATGGGAGTGAGTGGATTTGAAGATTGTTTGAGCATGGCTGATATGGGGAGTGCATCAAATAAATTCAAATCATCATCAGAAGCAACTGCAGACTTACTTGATTGTGCTGATGATCTTGTCACTCTGGCAGGAGTTTCAATCCTTCTGATCACTTCAGCAGCTGGTTCCACCCGAGTAGGCTTCATCACAATTCTGACCTGCTTCTTCTTCTTCTTAGGAGAAGGAGGACCATCCTCATTATCACCATCATCACCATCATCTGGCTTGCTGGTTTCATCATGTTTTCTCTTGGATTGACCAGCCTTCTTCCCTTTGGTCAGAGGGACATCTGATTCCTCAGAAGATTCTTCTAGGATCATCTTCCTCTGAACTTTCTTCTTGATAGGAGAAGGAAACTCTGGAGCTGGCGGCAGTCTGCTGAAGAATTCATCGAGATCAATTTCATAGCCTTGAGCCCTTAGGTCTTCAACATAGCACCTAATGGCTTCAGGATTGTCTGCCTGTGTCCACAGAGGGTAGTCATTCAGAGGCACCCTTCTACTTCTGATTTCAGAAGATGTGTCTTCATGGGCAGGAGAAATCTTCTTCTTGACTAGGCCCATTTTCTTTAGAGAATTCGCAGTGAAGACATCACTGACAATGGTGGTCAGATCCTCTGTGCATCCAGCATTGACCAGATCTTGAATGAGGCCACTCTCAATGAAGAGATCAGACAACAGTCTCCCAAGGGGGATATACTTGATTGCTGACTTGATGGAGGCAGTAGTCCTAGACTTCCGGATACACTCCTTCAAGTAGGAGAACAGGAAGTAGGGAAGGCAGATCTTCTTCTTGTCTTGGATGAAGAACAACATCGCCTTCTGGTTGAAGTTGATGTAGTCTGGGGAACTACCCTTTGGTCTCTGGTTTATGCAGTTGAGCAGAATCTTGTGCCAGATCCTGAGCTTGGGATAAAGGTCCATCACTTTGTAATTAGTCTTGCCCGGTTTGTAATTGGTGTACAGGGCCTTGTTGGTCTCATCCTTCGTCTTGGGTTTCAGCTTCGATTCAGTGAATTGGAAACGATACCCAAGAGCAGTTTCTGCACCCAGCAGATTCACGAAAGACTTCTCTGTAATGATGATCTTCCTTCAAAGAATGTGAGATACCACCTGAGTATCATCGCAGTCGGCGTGCTTCCAGAATTCCTTGATCAGTTTGTCATACACCGGTCCTCGAAGCCTGTTGAAGTAATTTTCCCAACCTTGAGCTTGGACTTCAGGACGAAGATCATACCCATTTGTAGCAAGATTGTCGAGGTCGAATCTCCATTCTGCCAGTACTTGAAGTTCCTCAGGAGCATATACGCAGTGAACGGCACAGCCCCGTTCTGCAATCGAAATAATCTGCTCTTGAGCTTGACCTTGATCTTGATTCGGATTCTCAGGACCCCTTTGACCTGTTGCTAGACCAACTACCATATGAGGGAACTGGGTTGCATCTGCAGTAGCTCTTCTGGTTTGACTCACCATTTTTGGAGCGGTTGAAGGTTTAGGTAGAAGATGAAGGTTGAAAGATGAAGAGAGATCGAGAGAGAAATCGAGGGTAAGCGGTTTTGAAATAGCAGAAGAGAGAGAGAGTAAAAACCGAAAGTGAAGGAGATCGTGTGTGTATAGTGGGTTTTGACAAATAACCGTTGTTGATTCAAAAAGCAATTTAAAATCAACGGTTGAAAATTAAAGATAGATAATAACAGTAAATACACATATCACACACAGGAGAGAAGCACATCTACACGCAACATGACTGACTGTCACACGGGCACAAGGAACTATGCATCAGAAATACTGACACACGTGTTGCTATCTCAGCTTCAGAGTTAGTACCAATGGGTACACACACTCTGATTGAGTTACCTTCTGGACTAGACATCTTCTGATCAAGAAGTATCATAGTCAGAGGTTCTGATCCATCTTCACTCTGGACAAAAGTCCATGTTCAGATTTTTCAGAATAAAATTAAATCTATCCTCTGCTAAGGGCTTTGTAAAGATATCTGCCCATTGATGGTCAGTATTGAAGGTATGAAAAACGGTAGAAAAGGGGTGTTTGAATAACGTTTTCAGTATAAAACTTCCACCTTAAATATTTTGACAAATCTTTCGAGAACTTAAGTGCTAAAGATAAGAGACAGAAAAGCACACAAGGATTTTATCCTGGTTCACTTGATAAATCACTCAAGCTACTCCAGTCCACCCGTTAAGGTGATTTCTTCCTTCTTAGAATGAAGGCAATCCACTAATCAGGTAAGAGTTACAACTGCACTTGAAACCTACAAGTGACTAACAATTACACTGACTTAGCTCACACTAAGATTCACTCTCTTAGTCTTCTCTAGGATCCGATCAGCCTTGATCTCCTAAAGGAACTAAACAAACTGTTTATCAAAGAATTGTTTACAAGAGATTTGCTTCTAAAAAGCTAATAGTAAACTCAATGAATTTTTGGATGAAAGAAAGCTTAGAAGAATTTAAGATTGTCTTGCGCGTATGTGAATGCTTCTAGCCGCTTCTTTCAGTCTTCAGCCTCTTTATATACTCCAAGGATTAGGGTTGAGCGATGCATGGGAAATGCTACCGTTGGAGGGCAGTTCTGGAAAATCCAGCTTCTGCTGTGTCTGAGACTGTTAGGTAGGTCGTCAGGAAGGTACGGTTGCTTTTGTACTTGGATAGCGACTTGACCTTTAAACCTAGGAGACTTCTGATCAGGGAAATGCTTCATATTGGAACTTGTGAAGCCGGTTGATCAGAGTCAGAGGGAAAGCCCAGATCCTCTGACCATTGTTTCTTCAGATTCTGAACTCAAAGGGAAGAACATGGTCTTCAGAGTATCTTGCTTCTGGACATCAGAGTTTCCACTATTCAGCTTCTGGATCTTCAGAGTCTTCTACACCATCAGAATGTCTGAGCCTTCAGTGTTTCTTGGTTATCAGACTTTCTGGATCTTCAGAGCTTCTAGTGACTGAGTCCTCATCAGAGTTTGTATAGCTTCAGAACTTCTGAAGCTTTTCCACTGTTCATACTGAACATGGTGAATGCGAAAGCGTTGCTTGGGTTGCTCTTTATACACAGTGCTTCTGATTTGTGTGAGATTGAGTTGAGGTCAGAGCCTGCAAATGGCACACTCAGAAAAACACGTTAGATTACCACAATTGTTCATATCAAAAGGTTAACTTGTAATCATCAAAACATAGAGTTGTACTAATAGATCAAAACTTGATCTTACAAGTATCAACAAACTTCAGAAGAAGTACGCCCTTCTGTACATAATCTCTAATAAAGTGATACTTTACCTCAATGTGCTTTGCCCTTGAATGCAAGATAGGATTCTTACTCAATGAGATTGCAGCAGTGTTATCACAATAGATTGGGATATTGCTCTCAAGGATCTGATAATCCTCCAGCTGATGTTTCATCCAGAGCATCTGAGTGCTGCATATTGCTGCTGAGATATATTCTGCCTCTGCAGTTGATAGTGCAATGGTTGATTGCCTCTTGCTTTCCCATGAGACTAGATTGCTTCCCAGAAATTGACAATTTCCAGAAGTACTTTTTCTCTCTGTTCTATCTCCAGCATAATCAGCATCACAATAACCTGAAAGCTTATACTCTGATGTTTTCTTATACATCAAGCCAAGGTTAGTGGTGCCTTTCAGATACCTTAGGATCCTCTTAACAGCAGTTAAGTGGGTTTCCCTTGGATCTGATTGGAAACGAGCACATAAATGAACACTAAATAGTATGTCTGGCCTAGATGCAGTTAAGTATAGAAGTGAACCTATCATGCCACGATAGAGCTTCTGACATACTTTACCACTTTTATCTTCTTTCTCCAGAATGCATGTAGGATGCATTGGAGTCTTGGCCACTGTAGATTCCAGCATATTGAACTTCTTCAGAAGTTCTTTAGTGTACTTGCTCTGATGGATATATGTTCCTTCTGGTGTTTGATCAACTTGTATTCCCAGAAAGTACTTTAATTCTCCCATCATACTCATCTCAAATTCAGCCTGCATCATCTCAGAAAATTCTTTGCATAGAGATTGATTAGCAGAACCAAATATAATATCATCAACATAAATTTGCACAATTAAGATATCATCTTTATAAGTCTTGCAAAAAAGAGTTGTATCTACTTTACCCCTTACAAACTCATTCTCCAGAAGGAATGAGCTGAGTCTCTCATACCATGCTCTGGGAGCTTGCTTCAGACCATAGAGTGACTTCTTCAATTTGAACACATGGTCTGGCTTCTTCTCATCTTCAAAACCTGGGGGTTGATGAACATAGACTTCCTCTGAAATATAACCATTTAGGAAGGCACTCTTCACGTCCATCTGATGTAGAACTATGTTGTGATTCACTGAAAAAGAGATCAACAGTCTGATTGCCTCCAGTCTTGCTACTGGAGCAAATGTTTCAGTGTAGTCTATTCCTTCCTGCTGGCTGTAGCCTTGAGCAACTAGCCTTGCCTTGTTTCTGACTACATCTCCTTTCTCATTCAGCTTGTTTCTGAATACCCATTTTGTTCCAATTACATGGACACTCTCAGGCTTCTTCACTAAACTCCAAACATCGTTCTTGGAGAATTGATTCAATTCTTCTTCCATGGCCAGAACCCAATCCTTGTCTTGAAGAGCTTCATCTATGGACTTGGGTTCAATTAAGGACACCAATCCTTTCAGACTGAGCAAGGTCTCTTCAGAGGGTCTGAAGGCTGATCTGGTTCTGACTGGTTCGTCTTTGTTGCCCAGAATCAATTCCTTAGGGTGAGCTGCAGTGATTCTGCTCTTCTTCAGAGTTTGTGAGTCAGAGGGACCAGCTTCTTCCTCTGGTTCATCTTCCTCTGGCTCAGCTTCCTCTGGAGCTTTGCCTTTGTCAGAAACATTAATGCTTAAATCTGCAAACTTCTCAACTAGCTTTGACTGGTCAGAGTCAAGCTTATCGTCAAATCTAACATGAATAGATTCTTCAATAGTCTTAGCATCAGTATTATAAAATCTAAAACCTTTAGATCTCTCAGAATAACCAAGTAATAGACATTTAGAAGATTTAGCATCAAATTTATGCAATCTATCCTTAGTATTGAGAACATAACAAACACAACCAAAAGGATGAAAATAAGAAATGTTGGGTTTTATGTTCTTCCACAACTCATAGGGAGTCTTATTCAGAATTGGTCTCACAGAGATTCTGTTCTGAATGTAACATGCTGTATTTACTGCCTCTGCCCAAAAGTGCTTAGCCATGCCAGTTTCTTGGAGCATGGTTCTAGCCATCTCCTAAAGAGTTCTGTTCTTCCTCTCAACAACACCATTTTGTTGAGGAGTTCTGGGACAAGAGAAATCATGTGCAATTCCATAGGAATCAAACAGACTCTCAAACTTGTCATTCTCAAACTCTCCACCATGGTCACTTCTGACACGCACAATCCTACAAGCCTTCTCGTTTTGCACTTGGGCAATGAAGGTAGAGAACACAGCATGAGACTCATCCTTGCGGGTTAGAAACTTTACCCATGTCCAGCGGCTATAGTCATCAACGATAACCATCCCATATCTCTTGCCACCTATAGACTCAGTTTTCACTGGTCCAAAAAGGTCGATATGCAGAAGTTCCAACGGCCTTGAGGTTGAGACAACATTCTTTGCCTTGAAAGGGACTTTTGTGAATTTGCCTTTCTGACATGCTTCACAAAGAGCGTCTGAAGCGAACTTCAGATTGGGTAAGCCCCTGACAAGGTTTAGCTTGCTCAGCTGAGAAATCTTTCTCATACTGGCATGCCCTAACCGTCTATGCCATACCCACTGCTCTTCATTAACAGACATAAGGCACTTCACATTCTGAGCCTCCAACTCAGATAATCTGATCTTATAAATGTTGTTCTTCCTCTTGCTGTTAAACAGAACAGAGCCATCGATTTGACTTACAGCCCGGCAGGACTTTTGATTGAATATAACATCATAACCCTTGTCAGCTAATTGACTTATAGACAATAAGTTATGTGTTAAGCCGTCTACCAATAACACATTATCAATGCATGGACTACTATCTACACAAATAGTACCAGTACCAACAATTTTACCCTTTTCATTTCCTCCAAAGCCAACTTCGCCTCCAGGCTTAAGTTTTAGCTCTTGGAACATACGCCTTTCTCCCGTCATGTGACGCGAGCATCCACTGTCCAGATACCATGATTGGTGTTTCAGTGGAGCTATCAAGGATATCTGCAACATAGATAATCTTGTCCTTAGGTACCCACTTTCTGGGTCCTTTCTTGTTAGTTACCCCAGAGGTTCTGATCACCTTGGGTGTCTCAACATGATATTTTAAAGGAATATTTGCATGATATTTAGACATAGAGAAAGATCCCTTTTTAGGAGGGTTTTTAGCAAGTTTAGCAGGTAAAGGATCAGGCAATATGGTACCAGAGGGAACAAAGCATTCATACAAGGATTTAGCTTTAGACACAGAGGGCTCATTCCTAATTGGTTTAGAATTGCCAATGCCATGCATTCCATTTCTGCTTACGCCATAGATCATTGAAGCCATTAAGCTTCTATCCACGCTTTTAGCTAGGAATCTTTGAAAAGACTTTTCATACTTAGACTCATTTCTACAATCAGAGGCATCACAAGCAACAATTTCTTCTAACTTAGCAATCTGGTTCTTAAGCACAGAGTTAGAATTGATCAAAGCATGATTATCATTTTTCAAATCAGAAATAATTTTCTCATGTTCGGAAGGAGTCTTGGAAACAGCAGATAAGTCCTTTTTCAGCTTCTTATGCTTAGACAATAAGGAGTTATACTTATCCATGATATCAGACAATGCATGTTTCAGTTCAGAGGTAGAGAAAGAAGCGAATACCTCATTTTCATCGTCTGAGTTAGGATCTCCTTCTGATTCTGAGTCAGAGTCAACAGCTCCCTTTGACTCTGCTTCTTTGTCTTTGACAATAGCCATGAGTCCTTGGACTTCACCATCAGAGTCAACATCCTCTGACTCTGATTCATCAAATGTCACCATCAGACTCTTCTTTGTCTTGAAGTGCTTCTTTGGCTTCTTGTCCTTCTTCAACTTTGGACAGTCACTTTTATAGTGCCCTGATTCTTTGCACTCAAAGCATGTGACTTCCTTAAGTGAGGACTTCTTCTGACCTGAGGATTCAGACTTTCCTTTTGCTTTTCCAGAGCCTTTGTATTTGCTCTGCCTGTGCTTCCAGATGCGATTGAGTCTCTTGGAGATCAGAGTCAGCTCATCTTCATCAGAATCTTCTGATGCTTCTTCAGATTCCTCTTCTTCAGCTTGAAGAGCTTTTGACTTCTCAGCCTTAGCCTTTTCAGATTTAGATTTCAAGGCTATGGACTTTTTCCTCAGATCTTGCATCTCTGAGCGCTTCAGCTCATGGCATTTCAAAATGCTGATGAGTTCTTCTAAACTCATATTCTCAACATCTCTCGTGAGCTCTATTGAAGTCACTAAAGGCATCCAACTTTCAGGAAGACACCTGATGACCCTTATGACATGATCTTTTGTTGTGTAGCTCTTGTTGAGAGGTCGTATGCCAGCTACAAGCAACTGAAATCTGGAGAACATTTCTTCAATGGACTCATTTGGCTCCATGATGAAGGATTCATACTTTTGGATTAAAGACAATGCCTTTGATTCTTTGACTTTCTTGTTTCCTTCATGAGACATCTTCAGAGATTCGAAAATGCCTTTCGCAAACTCACGATCTGTAATCTTCTGGTACTCTTCATAGGAAATAGCACTTAGAAGAATTGCTCTTGCTTTGTGATGTTGTGAGTACAGCTTCTTTTGATCTGCAGTCATCTCTGACCTTGGGATCTTCTTGCCATCTGCATCAACTGGACGCTCGTAGCCATCCACAATAATATCCCAGAGATCTGCATCGAAACCCAGAAAGAAACTTTCCAGTCTATCTTTCCAATATTCGAACCTTTGACCGTCGAACATAGGAGGCTTTGCATTGTAACCATCTCTTTGAGTTTCACTGGTGGTGGCAGCCATTGTTTTTCACACCGGCCCGGATCACTGAACACTGTTAGGTGTGGTAATCAGAACTTGCGCTCTGATACCAATTGAAGGTATGAAAACGGTAGAAAGGGGGGGGTTGAATAACGTTTTCAAGATAAAGCTTCCACCTTAAAGATTTTGACAAATCTTTCGAGAACTTAAGTGCTAAAGATAAGAGATAGAAAAGCACACAAGGATTTTATCCTGGTTCACTTGATAAATCACTCAAGCTACTCCAGTCCACCCGTTAAGGTGATTTCTTCCTTCTTAGAATGAAGGCAATCCACTAATCAGGTAAGAGTTACAACTGCACTTGAAACCTACAAGTGACTAACAATTACACTAACTTAGCTCACACTAAGATTCACTCTCTTAGTCTTCTCTAGGATCCGATCAACCTTGATCTCCTAAAGGAACTAAACAAACTATTTATCAAAGAATTGTTTACAAGAGATTTGCTTCTAAAAAGCTAATAGTAAACTCAATGAATTTCAGATGAAAGAAAGCTTAGAAGAATTTGAATTTGTCTTGCGCGTATGTGAATGCTTCTAGCCGCTTCTTTCAGTCTTCAGCCTCTTTATATACTCCAAGGATTAGGGTTGAGCGTTGCATGGGAAATGCTACCGTTGGAGGGCAGTTCTGGAAAATCCAGCTTCTGCTGTGTCTGAGACTGTTAGGTAGGTCGTCAGGAAGGTACAATTGCTTTTGTACTTGGATAGCGACTTGACCTTTAAACCTAGGAGACTTCTGATCAGGAGAAAGCTTCATGTTGGAACTTGTGAAGCCGGTTGATCAGAGTCAGAGGGAAAGCCTAGATCCTCTGACCATTGTTTCTTCTGATTCTGAACTCAGAGGGATGTACATGGTCTTCAGAGTATCTTGCTTCTGGACATCAGAATTTCACTAATCAGCTTCTGGATCTTCAGAGTCTTCTACACCATCAGAATATCTGAGCCTTCAGTGTTTCTTGGTTATCAGACTTTCTGGATCTTCAGAACTTCTAGTGACTGAGTCCACATCAGAGTTTGTATAACTTCAGAACTTCTGAAGCTTTTCCACTGTTCATACTGAACATGGTGAATGCGAAAGCGTTGCTTGGGTCGCTCTTTATACACAGTGCTTCTGATTTGTGTGAGATTGAGTTGAGGTCAGAGCCTGTAAATAGCACACTCAGAAAAATACGTTAGAGTACCACAATTGTTCATATCAAAAGGTTAACTTGTAATCATCAAAACATAGAGTTGTACTACTAGATCAAAACTTGATCTTACAGTTATAACACAAGAACCAACAACATACTTAACCTAAAAAAATGGTATAAAAATTCCTTCAAGCTCGTGAAAGTAGAGGCACTTATTTTTAAAAAAAAAAGGATAATATTAATTAGGATCCCTATTATTTATTGGTAAATATTTTTTTTTGAACTTCATTATTGGTAAATTATAACTTACTACTACCACATGTGTTTTTCTTAAGAGTTAAGTTAGCATATATGACCTCCTTTATAACCTTTTGCATTTGGACTAAAATATTCTCAAAATTTATCTTTAAAAGAAAGTTAAATTGTGTCCTTTTTGTAATTTCGCGGACCTACAAACTTCCTATTTTCTCCCACCGCATGTCCCACCAATGGCCTTCGAGTTTTCTGCGCGTTTCTACTTCACGCGCGCTTCTTCATCACAGTTTCACAGCACCAAGTTCTGTCAATCTTCCTTAAATTATGTGTGGCCAAATAATTTCAATGCACTGGTACGATTTTGAGAATAACTTCATATATTCCTTTCTCATATGTTATTCTCTGCATCCAAACAGAGCATTAATACAGAATTTCCATTTGAATGCTTGGGAATAAATAATAACGAGAAAGAGAGTAGAAAGAGAAAAGAGGTAAATAATATAATAATAGCATAATAGCATACACATCTGCAACGTCCATTCCCTTATAATTCACATGTGCCCCGTAATCCATCACCTTTGACCTTGAGAGTTAAATACTAATAAGTGAATTATTTTCATATTAATTTTATTATAAAATCACACCCATTTTAGTAAATATACAACCAACAAATGTTTTCAATAGTATTATCCAAACTTGATTCATGATATCAAACTATATTTCTAAATAAAAGGCTTCAAACATAAATCACATTACAACTAACTTACTTTGGAGAGATTGTAGTAGTTATTCACACCCCCTTTTAATTTCTACGTATATTTTTATTCATAGACTCTTGAAACTGCCAAACAAGTAGGGAGGAGAAGAGATAATTATCCGATAAAGCTGATCCCTTGGCTCGCACACAGGGTCTGGGTTATAGAGACTGCATAAAGGTGACAAAGGATATGATGTGACAAAACGCTAAAGGTGACAATATCTCGCATCTTGAAGCTCGAGGTTACTATTTGAAAGTGATGTGTGAAATGAAAGGTAATGAGAAAGGCTACGTTGCAAAAGATGAAGCATTGTTGGTCCTCGTGCGCTTTCGAGTAGAGGATGAGGGAGGGCACGAGTAATAGATTACTTTTCCATAAAATTTATTTTTTAATGAAAAATATACGAGTAGTGAAAACGAACGATGGTAGTGGCGATGCGCGTCAAATGACCATATTTGACTAAAGAAAAAAGGTTAAAAAACACAACAAAACAATTTTGACATCTCTAACAATGAAATACTACATTAATATAATATAATAAAATCAAACTTTTAACGGATATATTAATTTTTACTACTAATTTAATACATTTTGGGTACCACGCCTTGAATTGACTTAAGGAACCACAACAAGCACCTTTTTGGTAATAGTTTTATTTTACACGACTTGTTTTAAGAAATTGTAATAACTGAAGATAAACATTTTTTTGAACTAATAACATTAAAATTTGTTGAACGTGAAATGTTTTTTTAAAAAAATCTGTGTTTAAGGAAGATAAAGGTTAATGCAATATATTTGGTAAATTAAGAACCACATACACCTTACTCACTAGTCACTACTAACCCAAAACAAACTTTCATCTTAATTTCAAAAAAACAAAAAAAAAAACAAAAAAACTTTCATCTCTTTAATTTATCACTTCAACATTTATTGAACATATTTGGAAAATCCATATTCACTACAACTCACCGGTCTACCATTATGTTTTGGAAACTAAAATTCAAACATACTGTAAATGGAACTGATGTTGATCGTTCTGCTAATGAATTTATTGTCAGGTGGCCACTGTTTGTCTATAAAAGGATGTTACCATACTCTCTTTTTGAACTAGTTGAAAAGGACACTACACTAAGGAGTGGAGATCTTTGACCAAAAAAAAAAAGGAGTGGAGATCTCTGCACATAAAAGGCACGTAGGTGGAGGGAAAATCCCCTACACAAAACCTTACTTGTAGTTACCTTTTGGAAACAGATGGTATGGAGATCTCTGCACATAACCCCCACGTGAAAGGATTTTGCAGTTACTTTGCTCAGCCTGAAAAGGTATGTCATAAATTTTGTGTTGCAGTTATTGTTATGACATTTACCATTAATGGGAAAACCGAATTTAAAGAATGTTATGCACGTAGGTATCCTTCATACCATTTAATAAGATATTTTGGAAATACTGGGAACCCCAGATAACTGGCAAACCTGTTAAAGTCACAGATTCCGAGGGCAACCGTTTCTTCTTGACAGTGGATTATAGAGGCTGCATTCTCGGACTTAAATATGGTGTGGATTCAATGCTTGAATTCTACAATTTGAAGGGCCCTCACCTTTTGAAATTTGTCTGCGGGACGTCACCGGAACCTCTGTGCTGGGAGATGAAAATATGTAGACGTGTTGGAGCCAGTTTCGATTATCCATGTTTGGTTGCATGGGATAGGGTTGTTTCTGATTCCTTTCTGGAGGCTAAGGTTGCTTTGGTATGTATGGACTTTTAAAGGGATATATCATTTGATCTAATATCTATGTAAACATTGAACAAAGTTTTAAATACAACTTTTGTTGTTTACGTTTTTTTTTGTGCAGGTGATTCCTTCCAAGGTGTGTAAGAAATGGCTCCCTGCAACACAAAAAAAGGTATTTGTCATTGCTGATGACTACAATGTTGTGGAGACTGTTCAAATTCATACCCGCCATTATCGAAACAGCGTCACTCGTACTTTACGCGGTACGGCCTGGTTTAACATCGTTCGACAACTAGACCTATCAAGGGGAGATAAGCTTTATTGCTACTTTGCACGAGACACGGATTTCCTCCACCTTCGAGTCTCAGGTTGACCTTTTAAAATCAACCATGTGGATAAGTCTTCGGTACGTTTGATATGCTATATTTTGTAAGTACATGGTTTAACATGGCTATATAAGTGTGTAAAGTTTGTTAGATAATATTAATCACGTCTCTAGGTGTGTGCGGAGTGTGTTACACCGTTTTTTGTAAGATTATTATAATCGGCCTCACACGTTGATTGAAAAGTTTGTGCACACTTGAACTGCATTTGTACAACGTTGTATTTTGTAATACGGCCATGTAATAATATATGTTTATCGATCACATTTAAATTATAGCGTTGGATTTCAAACAAAAACTGACCCAGTGCCATAATATATTCAGTTCAAATACTTAAGCAAATACACTTGTTCAAAATATAACGTTCCAGTGCAGAAAGGATACATGACACTTTTTGAAAACTGTAATTTATGCTACGATCTAACATTTGATATTGGGTTTTTTTGCAATCTTGCAATCTCCTTCCGAAGTTGTTGAATCTCTATATGGGTTTTGTTGCAATCTCCCAATCTCCTTCTCCAGTAGTTCAATCTCAACATCCCTGCACGCGATTTGTCTATCTTTCTTGCGCAAAGCCTCCTCTAAATTCTTTACATGGTAATAGTTGAAGTCTCTAATCCTCTTTTTAAAAAGTACACACAGAGAGTTCACTGCAATCCAGGAAACTGACTCACGGGCCAAATCAGGAGTACGAGCATATTTACCTTGGAACGCCATTATTCGGCCTCGTGGCCCGCAAGAGAGTGTGACCGCAAATTGGTAATGTATAACCCCTTCAATTACTCGCGATTCACACAGAGACCATGACGGCATGCCAAGACCACCATTTTCACACACATGGTAAAGCATTCCTTGCTTCGAATACTCGACCAGGAAATGGTTAGGGTCAGTTTCTTTCTCCACTGATATTTGTCAGATTTGGGCAAAATAGAGTTATAGTTTGTTTAAAAAGCTATACTGTAGGAAGAACATGAAATTAGTAATGACAATTGAACATGATACCTTCACACTGATTCTGTTGGGACACATTTTGACTAGAACTCGCACCTTGGCTCAAAGCGAGTGTTTGTTCACGAGCTCGAGCTCTCAAAGCCGCTGCTGTCTCAACGCGAAAATCCAGCCATGCATCCAATGCTAATTTTAGGGATGTAAACAATCCGTACTGACTCCCTGAAAACTGATTCATTTGCTTGCAAGCTTCATCCCAATTATGGTAAATCCCAGGTTTCCTACCTGTGAAGACAACGAAAAATTGGTCATTCACACCCATGAGTCTGTTAAACAAATCCCCACAAGTGTATGGTAAAGGCAACCTATGTGTAAACTTATAGGCGGTGCAAAAGAACTAATGTGGGCCCCAGTACATATATTCATAGGGATAAAAAATTCCTTAACCAAAATTGTAATAAAGATATACTAGGTACCGCAACCCATGGTAATTACAAGAAATATTATTTGCATTTAATTTATATTAGTACATTATTATATGATACGTAAAAATTAACTTTTTCCTAAAGTCTTTTACCACTAGTTCAACGCTGTTAACAATTTTAATGTCACTCGTTAACGATGTTATTTAATTTTATAAAAATGCGTCAAGTATATATACGTATCATGAATGAGAGGATGTAAATCCATTTTATGCTTTTTTTGAAAGACTTGCGATTTTAAAAGTTGGATACGGGAAAAAAAATTCCATTATTGCTTCCTAAACAAGTTTTCTCGTGGCTTAAGGATTTTTTTAAGCACATAATTAAAACCATGTATTTTCAAACTTTTAAGTTTAAGTGTTGAACGTTTTTTGTAACTTTTCCCTTTTAGTATACATATATTTTTTCTATTTAACCCTGATATTGATGATTTACGTTTAAAATTTCCCTATAACTATCAATATCTTTATTGGTCAATATAATTTAATTTGTTTCGTCCACTGGAGGTAAATGTGTTTGTTTCTAGGCGTTATTGGAGGAATGAGGGAAATGTGTTTGTTTGGTTAGCAAGGAAAAGGGAGGGGCGTGGAAAACTAATAACCTACAGTTGCTTATATATCTTCAACGCATAGCAGCGAGGAAAAGTGGGAGGTGGTTTGGTGATAATGTCTAAGAAACCAAATAAGAAACCATTGCACTGGAGTTGCTCATACCACATTTCATAGTATCGACTTTTTTTACCTTGGTAGTATAAGGATAAAGTTTCATACACACCTCTCCTTTGAGGTGGAGAGGTGGAATGTGGAGAGAGATAGGAAGAAAAGAAAAAGTAAGAGAGAGAAAGTATGAGATGTGATAGATGATAAGAAGAGAGAGATAGAAATAAAAAGAGGTGGAAATGGAGTGTTTAAAAAAGAGGTGTGTATATATCATTACTCGTAGTATAAATTTGGAGTTATTTACCAATCTGGTGCAACTTTTAAAATATTTACGACACTATAGTATAAATCGCCATGGCTGATGGCGTTATTTGTTTTTTTTTTCACAGGTTTTAGAAAAATCGGGAATGGATCCTCTCCAGCAGATCCCTCTCCATCATCCCTTCAGCAAAATCTCATCCATTGATTTATATATTTAAGGGTTATGATTAACTTAAGGTGAGAGACCAACTTGTTACTTTATTCTCTCATTCACCATACACTGCTGGACCGTGCATCCGCTGGAGGGGATCCGGATCCGTGAAATCGCCAATGGGGTTGGCTGATGTTGATTGTACTTTTCTTCTCCGTCTCGTTCATCACAGTATTTTAGTATAGTCATATGACAACTTTGATCATTGCATGGGAAATTACATTACCGAGCTGGTTGTCCAATCACATCACACCTAACAGCCTTTATGTCTCACGCTGCACGTGATGGAATGATACCAAAGAGCCCCTTTATGGCGTTAGGGGTTATCACGTCATAGATTTTTTGAGACGCCGAATCGGCTTGCATTTGTGAACTAATCATTCTATGTTAGATCAACTTTTGGGTTTTTGTAGATTTGGGAAGAAATATGTTGCGGTTCCTCTTTGTTCATTCGGCTCAAAGCCCATTCAACATTTTTTTAATAGCGAAATGTTAGTCAAAAGTTATTAATTGCAAAAAATCAATATCTCTAAAACTAGTCTTTATCATACTCGCACACTAAATTATTATTCCCTCCATTCCAAAACAATTTTAGTTTTAGTTTTTTCACAAAGTTCAAAAGTTCATTAATTGATGTTATAATTTGTTTGAAAAACCCGTATTTTATATGAGTTATATGAAAGTAAGAGAATGAAAATCATTGGTCAATTAATTGGTGAGAATAGTGATTGGTGGAAATAAGTGGTGGTACTTAGGAGATACAATATTAAATTAGTTATATGGAAGAGAATGAGATACAGTGATTTGGATATGTAAAACAATAATCGTTTTGAAACAAAACAAAAAAGCTAAAACTGCAATAGTTTTGGAAAGGAGGGAGTAGACTTTTATCACGAATGCGTTTTGTGCAAAATACGTACCTAAATTAAACAAATTGCAATTTTGGTCCAAAACAGGTAAAAGATGTTTTAAGTTTCAGTTTTTAATTTTCAGATATAAGTTTTCTACACGTTCGAAAACATGTCATTCAAACTGTTTTCTTTTTCTGAAAACTGTTTTTAAGAATTGTTTCTGAAAACTATTTTTAAATAGGGAGCCAAAAATTCGATTCTTTTTTGTTTAGGGATTCATTTTGTACGAAACACATTTGTCGGGGACCAAAAATGCTTTTAACCCTTTTTCAATTTTTATACTCTATATAATCTTATCTCTCTTTTATTTAAAAAATCCTACTCACATTCACTCAGATGATTTTGGTGTATAAAATTGAATTGAACACCTTAACCCACTAAACTCGAATTGGAGTAATGATATATACACACCTCATTTTTAAAACACTTCATTTCCACCTCTTTTTGTTTCTATCTCTCTCCTCTTATCATCTATCACATCTTATACTTTCTCTTTCTTACTTTTTTCTTTCTTCCTATCTCTCTCCTCATTCCACCTCTTACACCTTAAAAAGAGGTGTGTATGTATAATTATTCAATCCCCACTAAAGTAAATAATTAAGTTCAACAATTGGGTATCGAAATTTGTGCTTTCTTTTCAAAGTCTTTCCTTTCCCTTTCTTTTTCCTTTATTTTTTTTTTTCGATAAGCAAAAATGATATAAATGGGAGTAGAATGGGTACTCGAACCAAATACAAAGATAGAAGTTAGCAAAGTTGCCAACTACCACTACTAGAAAAAAGACAGAGCTCACGTAGGAGCTTTCTATCCACTAGCAGAAACTTGTCTGTGGCCATTACATCAAAAAGGACCCAACTTTGCTATTCCTTCAAAGCCATTCCTTTCCCTTTCTTTCTCCTTTAAATCAAACTGACCCTGTATTGGAGGAGGTTTACCACCAACTTTGCTAGCGAAGATCTCAAGATGTAAGCATTTTCCATAGCATTTTAATGTATAATGAACATGGTGACATTTGCTGTTGAGCTGTTATCACACTAATGCCTTTGTTGTAGGTCAACCCCCGGATCTGATCCCGAATCTTCACGGGAGGACGTAGCTGTACTTTACACAGCACTAATGTCTGCAATTTCATATTTGAAAAACGACCAATGGAATCGGTTGGAATTTCTATGAGTAAAAGTGGGTTCTCTCTCCAAAGATTTGGCCCACATGTCGGAACGTATCAAGGTTAATCCTGCCTATTTTGTCTCTCTGATTTTCCACCCACCACAATCCAAACTAACTATATTTTATTCAGGAAACTGTTGATGGAGTAGAAAAACTCTCAACAAGGGTCGTTAATTTAGAATCGAAGATTGTAGCAACGTGCAAGAATTTTGATGGTTTGATGTCTGTTGTGTCCAGACAGAGATGTGCTCCGAAATCAGGCATCCCTTCGTCCACTACGACTCCAGGGACAACCGCAGCTCCGTCTGCGAAGCCAACTGGACCTCCGGCAAAAGTATTTCAAGCAGCTATAATTAATAAGCGAGTTAGAGGCAACTACGGATATTCTCACCTTAAACCGAATAGTTGCACTGAAATGCCTGGCGGCGTTGACACTTTGAGGCCAACTCCATCTTCTGACGGCGATGTGGACAGTACTTCGGAAACTAGCCCCACGCCAAAAAAGATGTGCATCGAGCGGAGCAACACCGACGGTGTAAATATTGGTGCGGAAAATATTAAAACAACACTCACAGACCAGCCCACTGCTTTGCCGAATAAAATGAAAACCTGTGCGCGGAAAAGTGTGAAAGCTGCAACCGTCTCCCACCCGGACTCTGAAGTTACTCGTACGCAAACAACCGTTCCACTAAATCATGGTGGGGTCCAAACAAGGGCTGACAAAAGAAAAAAACAACTCATGGAAAACGAAGAGGCCCTAATTCGTGGCCGGATAGATGTGTATGTTATGCCAAATGTAAGTGTAGCATCATAATCTCATTTATCCCTCATTTCGAGCACAACCTTGTGCAAATGTGTGATGTTCAGGTTTCGTTTTCAGTCAATCAAGTCTAAATTTAGACCAACATTTGACATGGGAGTTATGATGGCGGACTCGGCTTGTGTTGCTTACCTTTTTCATAGCGACCTATCAGATAGGTAAGTTATTATAACACAATAGATTGATGAGCTTCTATAATTCACATCACGTAAATTATCTCCACAGGTTAACATAACATTGTTTACAGCGAAGATTTGCTGAGGATGGGAGAACTTGTTGCCAATAGAAAAGACTTTGAATGCTTCGTCCCATTCAACAAGATTACTGCGGATGTAGGTCTCGCGTGAAATGTTTGTCTTTTACTGAAATAGTCATCCGAACATGAAGTGGTTATTTGCCTGTTACAGATTATTGAATGGAGCGCCATGAAGGCAACACGAATGCAACAACTAGCGTCTGAAAAAACCATTTGGTCCCTGCCACCTTCTTTTACGGTTCAGTATCTCATATTAGCTTTCATTTAGTATTTCATCGGCATCAAGGTTTAATTAACATTCGACCAATGTTTTTCAAACAGATTGATATAAATGAAAAGATGACTATTTTGAATCTGAAGGCCAAATACAAATCTTGGATGCCTGCTTCCCCCGCCATCAAATATGTAAGATTTAACACAAATATAACCTGAATATATTATTTGTGAAACGATGATTGTTAGAATTGATTCGTTATGTAGATATACGTTCCGATACCGGATGTGTCAACAAATCACTGGTACTTAATGGTTGTATCAATTACTGACCGAGTCATTCATCATTTGGATTCCAATATTCAAGAACACAAGATAGAGGCGCAGAGGGAAACAATGACAATCTTGGTAGAAGCAACATTAAAACAATTGGTAAAATTATCAAAATATTGAATGGGCAGTGATTAACGTCTGTATTTAAATTATTGTAGTGTAATGTAATTCGCCAACTTCTTACCCCGCCCGATTATCCTTCGGATTTTCTAGACAATGTATTTGACCAGGAGAAGTGGGAAATTACTGATGCTGCAGAGATTCCCGTTACTCGAAACAGGTTTCATTTTTTTTTCGCTGGTCTTGAAATGTTTTGTTTACCTGTTCCATTATATAAATTTCGACCGAATTCATTTTTTTATTTTCCAGGAACGACTCCGCCCTTCGCGTGTTGGATTGGATGGGTATGGAACATAAGTTTACTGTCAATATCCCTCCAAAGGTTAGTAACTATAGATGAAGCTTACCGTTATTAAATTTGTAATAGTTCACTTATGGTGGTGACTAATTTTCAATATTGTATACCTAGATAAATGAACGGGCAGTTAGGATGCGACTCGCAACTGAAATGTTCAGAGGTAAGCACAACGAGCTTTGGACTGCACAATTGATGAATGATACAAAAATATTCTTTGCTCAACTACACAAGGTCTAACAAAGTTGTCTTCGTATACGATGACCCGTATGTTACGTGGATCTGTGGCAAATGTGGTCATTTTGATTTTTCGTATACTTAAATTACTTTGACATGCTTAATGTAATGAATGGGGACCGTTTGTGCGCTATGGTATTAATAGAAGTCCTATACGGATTCCTTACCTTATTTTATATCTAAATCTCTGTTGTGCTTCAAATTATGGGGACCCAATTTATATCCAAATTTTTTTCCTATAAAAAATCTTATGTTTATATCAGAAAAAAATTTGACTTGGATTTTAGAATCAACTATGGCAGCTGAGATGTCTACATCTTGATAATTGAACCTTTTTTGTAAGAAAAACCGGGACAAATTACACAAACGAATAAAACTTATATTTCTTAGAAAAAAATAAGTTCCCACAAAATAAATTATACAAATTATATAAGCGAATAAAACTAATACTCCCTCCGTTCCAATTTGATTGTTGTTTTAGCTTTTCCTAGAAATTCCAAAATGATTGTTGTTTATATATTCAATGCATTTTTTCCCATTTTCTTCCCTCTATACCCTTGTTGAATAATTAATTCAAAGTTTCTCAATAAACCAACCTACCACCTAAATTAACTATCCCCACTATCTCTATTAATTACTCTCCCTATTTACGAAAATGTAAGCCATTATTCTGGTCAAGTTTCTCTCTTGTAGTAGTAACTCAAATTTTGAATTCACATTCTCTCTCTTATATTTTCAATGGAGAAAATGTGAAATTAGTAGTGTGAGTGTGGAAAATGAGGAAGAAATGATTGACATTAATGAAAATAAATAGGGGTATTTTTGTGAAAATATTAATCTAATAATTAGCTCTTAAACTGTATGCAAATGGTAAAACAACAATCAAATTGGAACGGAGGGAGTATTTCTTACGCCCTCCGGTCCTATTTATAAGCAATAAAAAAAAATTCATAGAGTTTAATAAATATAGTAAAACTAGATAAAATGCATTAAATTTGTCTTGAATCAAAACAAACTTCCAAAATTACCCTTTGTTATTCGTGTTGGAAAGTGGGAAAGAGAGAGAATCATTAATGAGACACATTCTACAAGTTAGAATTAATAAGGGCATCATTGGAAAAAAAATAATTAATATAGCTCAAACTTTCATTTGGTTCTTATAAAAAGAACCAAGGTTTTTCTTCTCTTTCATGCTTATAAATAGAGGACCGGAGGGAGTAGTATAAAATAAGGTCGCATTAAATAAACTTTTTTTTTGGTACACGATAAAATAAAATATGTTTAATTTAAATAATTTTTTTCTTTTTATTAGAACAATCATCTTAATTCCTATGGAATGTGATCACGCAATTGTTGCTTGTAATTTTCCAATATATTTCTGCATTGGAAATATATATCTTTGCATTAGAGATTATTATTTGACTCAATTTTAAAATTTTGCTTCTTTCTTAAAAAAATGACCAAACTAAATTGATAATTGATAAATGGTTTCTAAAAAAAACAACAGAGGAGTACAAAGTACAAACTGTCGATTAGAAGTTATTTTTGATAAGAACGTTACAAAAAATAAAAACTATTAATCACACTTGCGGTGCCCATTATAAACCCACACCCCGTTCATTGATCATGCACGGGGGCCCGATGTGTCCTTATCTATTTGCCCATTTACCTTTCTTTTCTGATCACATTTTGAGTTTCTAGAATGAGATGTGACAATAGGTAAGTAATGTGTAGTCAGATCAACTCTATCACATCTATTTTATGTCTTTCAAACATCGAGATCTTCAATATCTAATAAGATTATGCGAATATTGTATGTACACAAATTGCTTATCTAATGCCTTTACGCACTTCGGAAAGCGGTGTTGCACATGGGTCGACAAGACCTTTACGGCACCCATCACACTTATGGATCACGTCCTTATTTACCTTTATGTCACCTTGAAATGGAAATTTTCTATATTTTTAAAATAGGGTACGTATGTTGCATACTTGCATATGATATTTTGTAAGGTTTTGTCTAAACCACTCTAGGTAAATATTGGATAAAATTACAATAGTTTAAGTCATTGAAAATAAAATGGAAATTTAGGTTTATAACACGTGTTTAAATATTATTGGATCACCTAAAACTAGAATTCCCTATCTTGTTTGAATTACGTACCTAAATTCCAATGCCTAAGACAACATATATTTTTTTTTTGTAAATCAGGAAGATATATTGCAAAAGTCAAGAATCGATTCATGGACTTCTCCGTTCACGGTCATTATGTCCTCAGCTCTTACCACTTTAGGTATAATTTGGGGACAACCTAGCTAAGAGATCATATTAATATCAATGTAATTTTTTTCCTCTTCTTTAATTTTAGTTTTGTACGAATAAATTAAAGTTTTTGGCCAAAGTTTTGTTAGTGTGTTCAAGTTGCTCTCTCAATTTTAACCCACGTGTGATAAACACCAACGATTTCCCAAGATTGATCAGCACATGTTGGTGATTGAACCAGAAAATGTTGAAGTATTATTGATGAAGAACCCTAATCCCAAATTGGGAATTAGGGGAAAGATACATGAGGGAGATGTCAAACACCCTCTCTAACCCTTAAATAAGCAACTTATTGAGTTTGATAAAGTCATTGACAATTTACAATTCAGGTCTTGGGTTTGGTTTCGTGGAAAATTCAAAGATTTTGGATGCTCCTTCTATGAATGGCAAATTCATCCTTCTTTATATCTGTCTTTGTTATAATTCCTTGGATACATTCTTGGCTGTTTGTTGATCACAGGGAGCTCTCGATTGATCTTTATATTGCTTCTGGACCTTGCACATACATTACTTTTGAGACCTGGTTTAGGACTGCTTTGTAGATACTTTGATAGTTCTTACTGGGATTAGGATTGCTTAGTAATGTTTTTCTTTCCTGTTTCCCGTTTTTGTGTTCCTCTTGTTTCTCCTGGTTTGAAGTATACATAGTACTTCCCTTAATAATATTGTTTGGCTGATAAAAAAAAATCTAATGATGTTCTGCATTTCGTCATTACATTACATGAAAAGACTTCATAATAGACTTAGCCTACATAACGTAAAGAAAGACCAACACTTACATAACTTACCTATTTTGGTTTGAATCCTTTTGGAATCAAACTTTCAACTTAGGAAATGAAAAAACAACTTTTTTCATCTTAAATCAACACCCGTAGGTTTTCAAGTTATTTATTTCAACAAGTAATATAAAATGTAGAAGTATAAATTATTATTTCATGAAGAACCCTAATCAAAATTGGGAATTAGGGGAAAGATACATGAGAGAGATGTCAAACACCCTCTCTAATGATGTTCTGCA
>NW_026645414.1:146577-374348 GCF_012489685.1 Lotus japonicus
AACCTTGATGCGAAGCATCACAGTACACTTCATACGGTTCCTCTGGTTGCGGTAAGACGAGTACAGGTGACGTCGTCAAACGTTCCTTCATTGTCTGAAAGCTAGTTTCGCACGCTTCGGTCCATGCAAAAGGTTGATCCTTTCTCGTAAGTTGAGTCAAGGGTCCAACGATCTTGGCGAAATTCTCAATGAAGCGACGATAGTACCCCGCCAAACCGACAAAACTCCTGATCTCAGTCACGGTCTTTGGCCGTTCCCATGACAACACCGTCTCTACCTTTGCTGGATCCACAGCTATACCTTCTTTAGAGATCACATGGCCCAAGAATTTTACCTCTTCGAGCCAAAATTCACACTTAGAAGGGTTGGCGTACAACTTTGTCTCTCTCAACACTTGTAAAACCTGACGCAAGTGCCCTTCATGATCTTCAGCGTTCTTTGAGTAGATCAGAATGTCGTCGATAAACACCACGACGAATCGATCCAAGAACGGATGGAATGTCCTGTTCATGTAATCCATGAAGATAGCAGGTGCGTTTGTCACCCCAAATGGCATCACTAGATACTCATAGTGTCCATAACGAGTCCGGAATGCCGTCTTCTGGATATCCTCAGTCTTTACTCTAATTTGATGGTAACCCGACTTCAGGTCTATCTTTGAGAATATCGCAGCTCCTCGTAGTTGATCCATCAAATCATCAATTCTGGGTAGCGGATACCTATTCTTGACGGTTACTTTGTTCAGTTGTCGATAGTCGACACAAAGTCTAGATTTCCCATCCTTCTTCTTCACCAATAAGACGGGTGCTCCCCAAGGTGAAACGCTTGGTCGGATGAATCCTTTCGACAGAAGATCCTCAAGTTGAGACTTCAACTCCACCAATTCCGCAGGTGCCATCCGATATGGTGCAATCGAAATCGGTCCTGTTCCCGGTACGATGTCAATAGCAAACTCAATGTCGCGTACAGGCGGCAAACCAGGTACATCGACAGGAAAAACATCCGCGAAGTCCCTCACAACTGGAATATTACTCACTTCCGAATTTCCTTTACTCTCCAAGCTCAACAAAACTGAATACTCTTGAGATCCTTCATTCAGAGAGACATTAATATGATTGGCGGATAGATACTCGGAAAGGTCCGAGTCAGGAAATACCACTCTCTTTCGGCTACAGTCCAGAAGACAATGGTAGTGAGACAACCAGTTAGTGCTCATCATAAGATAGCATCCAAAATAACTATACAATATGATTAAGCAATAACTTCAAACAATTCTAAGTGCAAAATCGCTTGGCAGACAATCAATTTTTACTCTTCGCAGAGTCACACAACCTAGCACAGAAGACCTATTCCCCAAAGACTCCCGAAAGACTCGACTAAGCTCTGATACCACAAATGTAACACCCCGATTTCGGTGGCGTCACTTTAGTAACCAAAAGAAAATACTTTAAGCGGAAAAACGTGAATTATTTTTTTTTTCGACAATATAACTAAAGACAGAAAGCAATAAAACTCCCCAACAAAAGATAAAAGGAACTACTATACAACTATATATACATGCCTCGTGTCGGGTGACAGAAAAGAGTAACGCCCGAAGGCAATATGTACAGTCCAAAATAAAGATGCTGTGTCCGCAACACTAACCTACAAAAACTGAGAGCAAGTTGGCCCAGCGGCCTAAGAAAAGACCCCCCTAAATCCAACCAGCTCTCTGCGATCTCCATAGGAAACCACACAAAAGCTACCGGTAGGAAAACTACCCGATCCCCAAAAACGGAAGCATGACGGTCAGAGCATCGACACAACTCCTACACTATCCCTACCCGAGGAGCCCACACTAGCACTCGATCCTACATGCTAGCGCGGTCGTCATCCGAATCTGCATCCAGGACGACTAGGTCGACGTACTCAACACTGCCCTCTCTGTCCACCCTAATGCGCTCCCGCACTGGACTCTCGGGCTCGGGGCCCGGAACGAGATCCGCAACGACAGCAGCAGCAGTAGACGGACTAGACTCCGTCGAAGCCCCACCTACTGGCAACTCCTCAGAAGGGTCCTCATCATCTGAAGGAGATGGTGGCGGTGGAGGTACTCCCAAGCCGGGTCCACAGTGTACTCCTGGAGGCAGGTTGAAGCTCACTATGTGCCTCCTCATCACTCCCTCCGTCAAGCGTCCGAATCGATCGACACGGTCCTCCATGATCCGACCGGTGTAGGTCGCACGGTGGCCCTCGGGATCGACCACCCATGCACCTGGGTCGTCTTGGTCAAGCATCTCGTACCTGGTCCCCCCTGACGGGCTGACCATGGTAAACCAATCCCCCATACTCATCTGACAAATGGCGTAGTCCGCCCAAACACACACAGCAGACGCGAGGGTCAACTCCAAAGAATTATATAATTAATAAAACCAGATATAATTATAGGATAATAAATACTAGCCTCTCAGGCTTATAAGTTTTGGGATAGCTTCCTAGGGTTGCATGTATCACAATAAATATAAAGAGCCATAAAAACAAGTAGCATGCCTCAAAAATAGGATAAACAGTTACCAATCACACTCAGCAACTAAGTTAGCATGTATGTTGCATGAAATGCAATGCTGGGTAACAAAATGCATTCCGGAAGAAGGATGGACATCAACGAGACGGCCCTAACACCAGCCACGGTGGGTACCTTCCTGCTCGCGTGTCTCTTACACCACACAAAAGTAGTCAGATCAGCAGTGAACCCGTAGGTCTGCCATTCCGTCTGCTACTGAGGACCACCGTAGTGTCCTAAATATGGAAATCCGGGTCTTATGACCATTTTGGAATCCACCGAGGTCCGGTATCACGCCGTGTATTAACCTCAAAATGAGTGCATGAATGCAAGTGATTAGCCAAACAACGTCTCCGACCTCACCCGACACGTCGCCACGTGTTCTAGATTAACTTAAAGTCTCTAAAAGAATACCCTAAGGTAAATGTCGATTCTGCGACAAAATACAATTAATCATAAACAAAAGAGTGCAGCCACTCACGACAACTCTTCGAGTCATCAATGCTCTCACGAAGTCTCACGCTTCTGTGGAGTCTCACACATTCACAAAGTCTCACGCTTCAGTGAAGTTTTATGCTTTCACAAGGTCTCACGCCTCAGTGAATTTACACACTTGCACGAAGTCTCACGCTTCAATGAAGTTTCATGCTGTTCACGAGGTCTCACGCCTCAGTGAAGATCCATGCTTTCCACAAGGTCTCACGCCTCAGTGGAGTATCACGCATTCACAAGGTCTCACACCTCCGTGAAGCTTCTCGGCTCATCCCTTGGATGGCTAAACAAACTGCTCCCAGAGCGAATGAGTATCAACATACCCAAAACTCGAAATCTTCCCAACACTTGGATCCGACGACACTTCTCATTTTCCAAAACTAAACTTCAATCCAAAGCTTGCATCCGAGATTGTTATCTTTATTTAAAGGTTTAGAGGTTGTTTAATATCTTATGAATTTCTTTATAAAAATAGCTCTTTTTAGTCTTATCGTATTCCCTATGAGTTCAAAGTTCCCATAAACCCAAGTAATTCCCTGAGAAGGTCTCGATCCATTGGAGCATGACAAGGTCCGAACTCCGTTCGTCCTTTTTAAAACTCTCTCAAAATCTCATAAAAATTCGGCATGACCTGCCCGCAATCCTCACTTTTCAGAATCTCAGGTACAAGTGTAATAGCATCATTGAAACAGCTCAACCAAAAGACATAAACAGCATATTCCAACACATCCTAAGTTAACCATGTAGCACATAGCATGTGAATCATTTAGCACACAATATCATGGCATCAAGTACTCAACAAGTTCGGCCGAAGCCTCAGAAATCATTTCAGACATTTAGCAATTAGGTGCATAACACATAAATCAAGTCGAATTTCATCGACACCTAAAGCATTATCTAGTAATTCAGAGAGTAGCCCTCACCGGTGGGTCTTCCAGCTTCCTCCTCCAAATGTTCTTCAAGCTCTTCTCCTTGGTTTCTTGGAATCTCCTCAAACGAACCTTAAGCAAAAATCACAGAAATCAACACCAAGAGTCAGAAACTCAGCAATCAAAGAGTCCTAGGGTTACACAGTACACTACTACCTCCGTGGTACGACAATCTAACGCGTTAAGACAAGTTTTCGAAAAATCGGATTCTCCTCCCCCCTTGATATAGCTCTCGGCCACTTTCCTTAATTGGGAGGGTCGATTTTTCTTCGATCAAACTTGGTTCCTAGGTTAACATAAGCCGTAACTAAGACGGTTCTAGGCTCGGAAAAATTTTCGGATCGAAAACTGATATAGGGGTAGTTTGGTCATTATTTTTAGCTCAGAATTTCAAAATTGGATTTTTGAAAAACAAATTGGATGGGGACGTCCACAACGACGTTTATGACGACAAATCCTACTAGCACTAAGCCAAGTCGATAGATTAGAGCGTAAAGGTTGCGACTTTGGCGAAAAATGGGTATTTAGGGTAGAAATTGATCCCGGCGGCATTTCGTCGACATTTGACAAAATCTAATCCGCAGAACACGCTCAGGAGCATGCAGGGAAGAAGTTTAGACGCTGAAATCAACTGATTTGAACAGTTTTTCAAAAACCTCAAAATTTTGAACTCAGAAAGTCGCAGGAGAAATGGACAGAAACGACGATTCGAAGGAGAGTATAGATTACCTACCTCGAGGTCTTCGATTAGTGACGAACGGTGAAGCAAACGGGCAAGAAACGACGAAGATCCGGATCTCTCTCTCTCTCTAGAAACTCGCGGCTTGGAGGGGTGGGGAAAATGGGATTTGTGAAAAAAATCTAATTTTTCAACTATTTATAGGTTTTGGAAAAAACGGAAAAATGATTTTTTTGCGATTCCGATTTTTCCTGCGCGTTCCTCTGCGCATTCTAAGATAGGTTCTGGCGACAGAATTCCAGAACTCAAAATAGAATTCTTGGAATTAAACCAAAAGATCCAAAATCGGCATAGGTCGGTGTAAGTCGGTTTATCCCGAAAAACTACTTTTTGCAGTGATCGTCGGATGAGAAAACTTCCTTCTGAAGAAAGATTAGGAATGATGAGAGAAGTAGGAGAACGCGGGTGGAATCTTCATTTGAGTTTCCGGATAGAAAAAGTCTTCATCGTCTGTCGATCTTAGGTTTTTCGAACTATCAGGGATTCCGTTTCGGCAAACTTCCGAGAATTGGAATTTGACGTTCGTACTTTCCAGGATTTCGCATCGAAATGGTTGTTTAAGGACGGAAAAGAGAAGTTCTAACATTTCTCTGAGGATTTTTGGAATTAGTTTCCATCGTGTCCTAAAGCGTAAATTAACTATTCACTAATACCTTCGACCTAGGATTAAGCGTATGTTAGTCGTGCTATAACTCTTTCGGTTTTTCGATACATTCTTGGACTTTTCCTGAACCTCTTTCCTTCCCAAATTTATCTTAATCAAATAACTTATTTATTTTATTCACTTATCCAAAACGTTAAAACTTGGGCCTTACACATGGTCTGGGTTCTTCACATCCTCAAAACCTGGGGGTTGATGAACGTAGACTTCCTCTGATATATATCCATTTAGGAAGGCACTCTTAACATCCATCTGATGTAGAATTATGTTGTGATTTACTGAGAAGGAGATCAACAATCTGATTGCTTCTAGTCTAGCTAATGGAGCAAAAGTTTCTGTGTAGTTTATTCCTTCCTGCTGACTGTAGCCTTGAGCAACTAGCCTTGCCTTGTTTCTGACTACATCTCCTTTCTCATTCAACTTGTTTCTGAACACCCATTTTGTTCCAATAACATGGACACTCTCAGGCTTCTTCACTAAGCTCCAAACATCATTCTTGGAAAATTGATTCAATTCTTCTTCCATGGCCAGAATCCAGTCTTTGTCCTGAAGAGCTTCATCAATTGACTTGGGTTCAATTAAGGACACCAAACCTTTCAGACTGAGCAAGGTCTCTTCAGAGGGTCTGAAAGCTGATCTGGTTCTGACTGGTTCGTCTTTGTTGCCCAGAATCAATTCCTTTGGATGAGCTGCAATGATTCTGCTTTTCTTCAGAGTTTGTGAATCAGAGGGACCAGCTTCTTCTTCTGGATCATCTTCCTCTGGCTCAGCTTCCTCTGGAGCTTTGCCTTTGTCATAAACATTTATACTTAAATCTGCAAACTTCTCAACTAGCTTTGACAAGTCAGAGTCAAGCTTATCATCAAATCTAACATGAATAGATTCTTCAATAGTCTTAGCATCAGTATTATAAAATCGAAAACCTTTAGATCTCTCAGAATAACCAAGTAATAGACATTTAGAAGACTTAGCATCAAATTTATGCAATCTATCCTTAGTATTAAGAACATAACAAACACAACCAAAAGGATGAAAATAGGAAATGTTGGGTTTTATGTTCTTCCACAATTCATAGGGAGTCTTATTCAGAATTGGTCTCACAGAGATTCTGTTCTGAATGTTACACGCTGTATTTACTGCCTCTGCCCAAAAGTGCTTAGCCATACCAGTTTCTTGGGCCATGGTTCTAGCCATCTCCTGAAGAGTTCTGTTCTTCCTCTCAACAACACCATTCTGTTGAGGAGTTCTGGGGCAAGAGAAATCATGTGCAATTCCATAGGAATCAAACAGACTCTCAACTTTGTCATTCTCAAACTCTCCACCGTGGTCACTTCTGACACGCACAATCCTACAAGCCTTCTCGTTTTGCACTTGGGCTATGAAGGTAGAGAACACAGCATGAGACTCATCCTTGCGGGTTAGAAACTTTACCCATGTCCAGCGGCTATAGTCGTCAACGATGACCATCCCATATCTCTTGCCACCTATAGACTCAGTTTTCACTGGTCCAAAAAGGTCGATATGCAGAAGTTCCAACGGCCTTGAGGTTGAGACAACATTCTTAGCCTTGAAAGGGACTTTTGTGAATTTGCCTTTCTGACATGCTTCACAAAGAGCGTCTGAAGCGAACTTCAGAGTGGGCAAGCCCCTGACAAGGTTTGGCTTGCTCAGCTGAGAAATCTTTCTCATACTAGCATGCCCTAACCGTCTATGCCATACCCATTGCTCTTCATTAACAGACAGAAGGTACTTCACATTCTGAGCCTCCAACTCAGATAATCTGATCTTATATATGTTGTTATTCCTCTTGCTTTTAAACAGAACAGAGCCATCGATCTGACTTACAGCCCGGCAGGACTTTTGATTGAAGATAACATCATAACCCTTGTCAGCTAATTGACTTATAGACAATAAGTTATGAGTTAAGCTGTCTACCAATAACACATTATCAATGCATGGACTACTATCTACACAAATAGTACCAGTACCAACAATTTTACCCTTTTCGTTGCCACCAAAGCCAACTTCACCTCCAGGCTTAAGTTTTAGCTCTTGGAACATACGCCTTTCTCCCGTCATGTGACGCGAGCATCCACTGTCCAGATACCATGACTGGTGTTTCAGTGGAGCTATCAAGGATATCTGCAACATAGATAATCTTATCCTTAGGTACCCATTTTCTGGGTCCTCTCTTGTTAGTTACCCCAGAGGTTCTGGTCACCTTGGGTTTCTCAACTTGATAATGTAAAGGAATTTTTGCATGATATTTAGACATGGAGAAAGATCCCTTTTTAAGAGGAGGTTTAGCAGCTTCAGCAGTTACAGGGTCAGGCAATATGGTACCAGAGGGAACAAAGCATTCATACAAAGATTTAGCTTTAGGCACAGAGGGCTCATTTCTAATTGGTTTAGAATACCCAATGCCACGCATTCCATTTCTGCTCACGCCATAGATCAATGAAGCCATCAAGCTTCTATCTACGCTCTTAGCCAGGAATCTTTGAAAAGATTTTTCATACTTAGATTCATGCTTACTATTAGAGGCATCGCAGGCAATAAGTTAGAATTAACTAAAGCATGGTTATCATTTTTCAAATCAGATATGATTTTCTCATGTTCAGAAGGAGTTTTAGAAGCAGCAGATAAGTTCTTTTTCAGCTTCTTATGCTTAGACAACAAAGAGTTATACTTATCCATAATATCAGACAAAGCATGTTTCAGTTCAGAGGTAGAGAAAGAAGCGAATACCTCATTTTCATCGTCTGACTTAGGATCTCCTTCTGATTCTGAGTCAGAGTCAACAGCTTCCTTTGACTCTGCTCCTTTGTCTTTGACAATGGCCATGAGTCCTTGGACTTCACTATCAGAGTCAACATCCTCTGACTCTGATTCATCAAAAGTCACCATCAGACTTTTCTTGGTCTTGAAGTACTTCTTTGGCTTCTTGTCCTTCTTCAATTTTGGACAGTCACTTTTGTAGTGCCCTGATTCTTTGCACTCAAAGCATGTGACTTCCTTAAGTGAGGACTTCTTCTGACCTGAGGATTCAGACTTTCCTTTGGCCTTTCCAGAGCCTTTGTACTTGCTCTGCCTGTGCTTCCAGATTCGGTTGAGTCTCTTAGAGATCAGAGTCAGCTCATCTTCATGAGAATCTTCTGATACTTCTTCAGATTCTTCTTCTTCAGCTTGAAGAGCTTTTGACTTCTCTGCTTTAGCCTTCTCAGATTTGGATTTTAAGGCTATTGACTTCTTCCTCAGATCTTGCATCTCTGAGCGCTTCAGCTCATGGCTCTTCAGTATGCTGATGAGTTCTTCTAAACTCATATGCTCAACATCTCTTGTGAGCTCTATTGAAGTCACCAAGGGCATCCAGCTTTCTGGAAGACATCTGATGACCCTTATGACATGATCTTTAGTTGTGTAGCTCTTGTTGAGAGGTCGAATTCCAGCTACAAGCAACTGAAATCTGGAAAACATTTCTTCAATGGACTCGTTTGGCTCCATGACGAAGGATTCATACTTTTGGATCAAAGACAATGCCTTTGATTCTTTGACTTTCTTGTTTCCTTCATGAGACATCTTCAATGATTCAAAGATGCCCTTTGCAAACTCACGATCTGTAATCTTCTAGTACTCTTCGTAGGAAATAGCACTTAGAAGAATTGCTCTAGCTTTGTGATGTTGTGAGTACAGCTTCTTTTGATCTGCAGTCATCTCTGACCTTGGGATCTTCTTGCCTTCTGCATCAACTGGACGCTCATAGCCATCCACAATAATATCCCAGAGATCTGCATCAAAACCCAGAAAGAAACTTTCAAGTCTATCTTTCCAATATTCGAATCTTTGACCGTCGAACATGGGAGGCTTTGCATTGTAACCATCTCTTTGAGTTTCACTGGTGGTAGCCATTGTTTTTCACACCGGCCCGGATCACTGAACATTGTTAGGTGTGGTAATCAGAACTTGCGCTCTGATACCAATTGAAGGTATGAAAAACGGTAGAAAGGGAGGGGGGTTTGAATAACGTTTTCAAATAAAAACTTCCACCTTAAAGATTCTAGCAAATCTTTCGAGAACTTAAGTGCTAAAGATAAGAGATAGAAAAGCACACAAGGATTTTTATCCTGGTTCACTTGATAAATCCCTCAAGCTAATCCAGTCCACCCGTCAAGGTGATTTCTTCCTTCTTAGAATGAAGGCAATCCACTTATCAGGTAAAGTGTTACAACTGCACTTGAAACCTACAAGTGACTAACAATTACACTGACTTAGCTCACACTAAGATTCACTCTCTTAGTCTTCTCTAGGATCCGATCAACCTTGATCTCCTAAAGGTAACTTAAACAAACTGTTTAACAAAGAAAGTTTACAAGAGATTTGCTTCTAAAAAGCTAATAGTAAACACAATGATTTTTTGGATGAAAGAATGCTTGAAGGTTTTTTGAATATAGCTTGTGCTTGTGTAAATTCTTCCAACCGCATCTTTCAAACTTCAGCCTCTATTTATCCTCCAAGGATTAGGGTTTGAACGCTGCATGGAAATGCTACCGTTGGAGGGCAGTTCTGGAAATTCCAGCTTCCGTTGTGGCTGAGAACGTTAGGTAGGTCGTCAGGATGGTACAGTTGCTTTTGTACTTGGATAGTGACTTGACCTTTAAACCTAGGAGACTTCTGATCAGGGGAATGCTTCATGTTGGAACTTGTGAAGCCGGTTGATCAGAGTCAGAGGGAAAGCACAGATCCTCTGACCGTTGTATCTTCTGATTCTGAACTCAGAGGGAAGTACATGGTCTTCAGAGTTTCTTGCTTCTGGACATCAGAGTTTCCACTATTCAGCTTCTGGATCTTTAGAGTCTTTTACACCATCAGAACATCTGAACCTTCAGTGTTTCTTGGTTATCAGAACTTCTGGATCTTCAAAACTTCTAGTGACTGAGTCCTTATCAGAGCTTGTATAACTTCAGATCTTCTGAAGCATTTCTACTATTCATAGAGAACATGGATGTTGCGAAAGCGTTGCTTGGGTCACTCTTTATGCACAGTGCTTCTGATTTGTGTGAGATTGAATTGAGGTCAGAGCCTGTAAACAGCACACTCAGAAAAACACGTTAGAGTACCATAATTGTTCATACACAAATGTTAACTTGTAATCATCAAAACATAAGAGTTGTACTACACGATCAAAACTTGATCTTACATCTACAGGATCATACGTGGTGTATTCTCCTATTGAAATTGATACCCTGAATTTAGTCTTGAGTGGCTTTAATCCAGATAATGGTACTATGCAACCCTCTGGCTTTGCCATTCTTTCTGATGGGCTTGGGCTGAGTGGTGGGTCTGTAACTGATGTTGCATCTGGAGGATGTGTATGCACATTTGGATATGACAGATTGATTAAAGAAAATACACCAGAGCTGCCTCCTGACATAGTAATCTCTTTGTGCAATTTTATGAAGTGCAGAATTGAAAAAATCCAAGCTACAATGATGTGCGTGAGCACCTGATTGCTGAAAGTAAGCAAATTGATTAACATGTTATATTAATTAGAATTAATTTACATAGTACTTAAGGAGAAATTATTGATCTGTATTGGCCGGAAGTTTAACTAACAACTATTTTTATGCTAAATTGAATCTTCAGAGGCATATTTTTTTTAATAAAGAGTCTTAAATTTTATGCAGTTAGTAGACAAAGATGTGAAGAATTCACAACATGGAATGGTGTCGCCTGCATTAGGGTTCAGAACCAGAGAAGAAATTCAATGAACTCACATAAGGAAGCATCTTAGATTCGAGCATTAACTTTTTCCATTGAAGAAGACAAGAGTGGTTCAAACATACTTGATTTATACATCAATGTTTTAGCTTCTACTTATTTTTTTAATAGATATTATATTGGTTTTTGAGGCTCGGAGAAACTTTCTCCAAGTGTCTTTTAATGTTTAGTTCATGAGGTGTAAACTTCGATCATTTTGGTTTTACTAATTTTCCTTTTAAACTTCTCAAATTTCATTATCGTACTCCTTTTGTCTTGAGTTAATTATTTACAACATCAATAGTACAAATAGCTATCTTAACCTACATGTAATTTTTTTTGTATGAAAGTTAGGTAGCGTTTGGTAGACAGGTGGGAACGGAACGGAACATGACATCTGTGTTTGGCATGCTTTTAAGAGGGAACGGAACAGGACAAAAGGGTGTTGGAACAGGACATTTTGGTTCTCTAAAAAAAGGTGGAACGGATGAAAACAGAACAGAACACTCTATTAAAAAAAATTACACAGACAAAATTACCCCTAGGTATATACTCTCATTCACACTTGACTCTTCTCATTCTCGATCAAACCTTGTTGGTTCCACCTCGTCACCTCTGCAATTGTGGCTGCGCAATTCACCTCGTCACGTCCTTCAAGGTAAATTTTGTCACTCAAAATTGCTACTTTCTATTCTTCCCTCACGTGAAGAAACTGTTTGTGGCCATACTTTCTTATCACACCTTTTTTATTGTTAACATCTCTTCTTGGAAACTATTATAATATTAACCCATCAAAACACTCATATATCTTCTGGGTAAACACTTGAACATCTCACTAGATATTTTATTTGATTGTTTATTTGTATTCATTGTTTTAACAAAAGAAATAGATCTGTTACAATCATCGAAAGCTAATTAAATTGTATGAGATGAGAATTTTGATGGAACTGCAACTTGTGTCATGTTTGGTGCTTGTATTATTCAATTTCTTACTATGGTGTGCTGGTGGTACGAGGGTTTTTTGCATACTCCAGGTTGGGTTTCTTTGTTTATATTTTAATCTAAAGTAATTTTTTAAACTATATATGATAAGGGTATATGTGTAATTAACTGTATGGTTTTGTTCTGTTTCACGTGCACCAAACACAGAACAGAACATAATTGTCATGTTTTGTGTTGTGTTTACCAAACACACTGCACAGAACATTATTGTCCTGTTCCGTTCTGTCCCGTCCCGTCCCGTTCCGTTCTGTCCTGTTCCGTTCCGCTGCCAAACGCTACCTTAATTTTAATTTGGAAAACAATGTGAATCTAGTATAGATTTAATATTAGTTTTTGGTTTTATCGAGGGTGATGATAGGAATATAAAAATGGAAATTTTTTATAAGAAAACATTATTAACTTTTTATATGTGATCATAATTATCTATTTCAAAGCATTACACGACACATTTAGATCTACTCAGTTATTGTTTACAATGCAATGAAGTATTTTGTGATGGTTCGGTTTTGTAATGGCTTTTTTATGTTTCTTTAGCTATCTAATGGCGATGTCTATGAAGATGCGTGTAACACCCCGATTTCCGGGTGCCACTTTAGTAATCAAAAATAAACTCTACGCGGAAAACAGGTAATTTTTTTTTTTCGTTTGATTCCTTTTAATCAAAGCAATATAAAATAACAACATAACCCAATCACTAACTAACCAATGTACATCAAATATAGACATGTACAGCCTCAGCTGCACTTCCACGTCACGCGCACTCGCAGTGACTCCAAAATAGTGTGCCCGTAGGCAAATATATACAGAACCAGAAGCGTGAGTAAGAAAGTTTATAATTACAACCCACTAGGAGAAAGTCGGCCTCAAAATGGCCTAAGCAAAGACCCCTATGGTCTGACTGACTCACTGTGATCCCTCAGTAAGAGAACCACACGAAAAGTCATGCGTCGGGAACCTACCCTGTCCCAAAAGCAAAACGAATCAGAGCTCTACACAAAATATGACGCCTGCCTAAACCTACCCTCCAGGTACCAAGTCCACAGCGGACTGAAGTTGGCAAGTTGAAGCTCAGCTCCATGCGTCGTAGAACTCCTTTCGTCAGACGTCCACGCTCGTCAGTCCGGTCCTCCATGACCCTTACCCGGTACGTCGCCCGATGACCCACAAGATAGATCACCCAAGCGGTGGGGCATATCGATCAACCAGCTCAGACCTGATCCCCCCCCCCCCGAGGGAGAGACCGTCGAAACCCAATCCACCGTCGACATCTGGCAGCAGGCCGACCGCCCAAACACAAACATGAAACCAAAGCCAAGGCGCTAGGGTCAACTCACGGAAATAAGTAGATATACACTCAACATGTGATGTGGGGTATAGATATATATGTTGATATATATATATATAACAATCCTAGCATGTTATTGGCTCTAACAATGCTTCAATAAATCAAACAGCACACGATTCCAGTCAGAATGAATGTATGCGTGAAATGCACAATATGATCCGGATTGTGACGCGTTCCCGTTCGCCACAAGTGAAGCATTCCCGTTCTTCACTATGGATGAACCATTCCCGTTATTCATCCTGGATGAACCATTCCCGTTATTCACCGTATGATGAACCATTCCCGTTATTCATCATTAATGCGGTGGTGAACCATTTCCGTTATTCACCATGAGATGCACAGGTGAACCATTCCCGTTGTTCACCCGATTGATGCAATATGGTTAGCCAAACATCGAATCGTCCTCACCACACAAAGATTTAGCTCAAACCCAATCTCAAAACAACCCAAGAGTTAGTGTCGGTCAATACAACACAACTCGGAGTAAGTGTCGGTCAATACAACACCACTCCACCCACAAAGTACACAAGGGTCTAGTGTCGGTCAATACAACACAGCCCAAACAACAAGAGCACTAAGTGTCGATCAATACAACACCACTCCACCCACAAAGTACACAAGGGTCTAGTGTCGGTGAATACAACACAGCCCAAACAACAAGAGCACTAAGTGTCTGTAACACCCCGATTTCGGTGGCGTCACTTTAGTAACCAAAAATAAACTTAATGCGGAAAACGTGAATATTTTTTTTTTCGATGATAACTAAGACAAGACTGAATTAAATAAAACCCAACAGTAACGATAAACAGAACTAATATACAATATATATAACAGCCCCCGCTGTAAGTAGCTAGCCACGTCACGAGTAAACCTCCAGTGACGGGTAATAAGAAAAGTAGCGCCCGTAGGCAAAATGTACAAACCAAATCTAAAGGTAAGTGTCCCCAACACCATCCCTCAAAACTGAGAATAAGCTGGCCCATCGGCCTGAAACAAGACCTCCTAAGTCCAACCAACTCTCTGTGATTCCCGTAAAGAAGCCACACAAAAAGCTATAGGTGGGAAACTACCCTGTCCCAAATGAAACAAATGATGTTCAGAGCTAAGACTCTACTCCTACACTAATCCCATCTCGAGGGGCTCACACTAACACTACAACCTACATGCTAGCATGATCGTCGTCCGAATCTGAATCCAGAACGACCTAGTCTATGTTCACCATCTGTCCTCCTCTCGCTACCGCGATGCGCTCCTGTTCCAGCATCTCAACTCTAGTTCCCTCCGAAGGGTGAACCATCATGATCTAGTCCGCCAAAGACATCTGACAAAGGGCGTTTGTCCGCCAAAGCACACACAGAAGACGCGAGGGTCAACTCCAAAGAATTACGTAAATAATAGCACCAATAGATATAGATAAGAGAATAGCCACTTAGGCTTATAGCTAGGGATAACATCCTAGGGTTGCATATTCCATAATGAACTTAACAGCAATAATAACAATTAACATGTTCCAAATAGGATTAACAAATAACAATCACATTCGACAACTAAATTAGTATGCATGTTGCATGATATGCAATGCAGGTTAACCCAGTCAACCAATATATATTCCGGAACGGATGGACATCAAACGGATCAATCCTAGCACCAGCAACGGTGGGACCATTCTGCCCGCGTGCCTCTTACACCAAACATAGGTATGGACATCAACCGAGTCAATCCTAGCACCAGCAACGGTGGGACCATTCTACTCGCGTGCCTCTGGGATGGACATCAACCGGATCAATCCTAGCACCAGCAACGGTGGGACCATTCTGCCCGCGTGTCTCTTACACCAAACCAAGGTAGCCAGATCAGCCATAACCCGTAGGCCTGCCATTTCGGTCTGCTACTAAGAGTCACCTAGCAGTGCTCTTACGCGGAAATCCTGGTCTTATAACCAATTTTGGAATCCGCCGTGGTCCGGTATCTCGCCGTGTTTAAACCACTTAATGAGTGCATGCAATGCAGTGATTAGCCAAACAACGTCTCCGAATCTCACTCGACACGTCGTCACGTGTTCTAGGTAAATTAAAGTCTCTAAAAGCTTACCCTAAGGTAAAGTCGATTCTGCGACAAAAGACACTTCTTCACAACAACATGGTAACACATGATGATCTCCAAATCATCTGACTCATCTCAATCCGATGGTCACAACTGCTCAACGAGCACAGAGTATTACACTCTCGGAAACTAACGGTTTCCCGGACTTATCCCCAGGATAGCCCAACAACACATAGCTGCTCCAACAGCACCACAACAAACGCTGCTCCAACAGCACAACAACAATGTACTCAACACTTGGATCCGACGACACTTCTTGTTTTCCAAAACTAAGATTTGCATCCGACGCTTCCTTTCGAGTTTGTTATCATTACTTAAAGATTTAGAGGTTGTTTAATGTCTTATGAGTTTTCTTTACAAAATAGTATCCTTTTAGTCTTATCGCAAATCCTATCAGTTCTCGGGATCTCCTAATCCCCAAATGACTCCAGAGAATGTCTCGATCCATAAACATCACCACAAGGTCCGAATCTCATTCGTCCTATCAAACTTTCTCAAAACTCTCAAAATAAAATCGGCATGACCTGCCCGCTATTCTCACTAATCAGAAACTCAGATCTCATTGCAAAAGCATCAATAACTCAGCACAATCAATCAACATGTCATATATCAACATATTAAGCAATAACCACATAGCACTTAGCATATAAAGCATGCACCACACATCCTAAATTACCCAATTAGCACTTAGCATGTAATCCACTCATCAAAAACATTAAGTAGATGCATCATCTACATTGTCAGCCGAAGCATCAGAAAACATTTTCCAATCACACACAATTCAGTGCATAAACAGTAAACAATGTCGAAAGCATCGACCCTAAGTATTAACTAGAGATTCAGTGAGAAGCCCTCACCTGTAGGTTCTCCAGAGTTATCTCCTAAAGCTCCTTCATAATCAAAGCCTTGCTCCGCTGGAAATTCCTCAAAATCACCTTTAGAGCAAAACCACAGAAATACTATCAGAATCTATCGAAAACTAAGCTATCAATACTTACTAAGGTTACACGAAGTAATCTATACTCTAAGGTACGATAATCTAGCGCGAAAGACAAGTTTTCGGAAAAGGAAATTTTCCTCCTCCCCCCTAATAGGTTCGGCCACTTTTCACAATTAGGAGACTCGATTTTTCTTCGATCAAACTTGGTTCCTATGCTATCATTAGCCGTAACTAAGGGTATTCTGAACTCGGAAAAATTATCGGATCAAAAACTGTCGCAGGGGTATTTTGGTCATGATTTTTAACTTAGGATTTTCAAAACTGAAATCCCAAAAACCAAATTTTGCAGGGACGTCACCAACGATGTTTATGACAACTAATCCTACTAGCACTAAGCTAAGGCGATAGTTTTCAGCCTAAAGGTTGAAGCTTTACTCCAAAAACTCCAAAAATGGGTATTTTAGGCTAAAATTGATTCCGGCGGAAATCCGGCGACATTACGGAAAATCTAATCCGGCAGAAGTGATCTTGGGCACATAAGGAAGAGGTTTAGAATCAGAAATGAAAGATTCGGGATAGTTTTGCAAAAAACCATAAACTATCAGCTCAGAAAAGTCTACAGAAAAGCTATGGAAAAAGTGATCAGAGGTAAGGATTAGCGACTATACCTCGAAACCTTGAAGCAGCAACTAACGGATCAACGATCAAGCAAGTAATGAAGAAAATTCTTCTTCCTTCTTCCTTGGTGAAGCTCGCGGCCTTGAGGAGAGAAAATGGAGGAGTTTTGTGTTTTTTTCTCACTTGTTTGCTATATATAGAAGATGGAAATTCGCGGGAAAATGAAAGTTTCGCGAATCTGATTTTTCCGGCGTCATTCTCCGTGAATTAATAGATATGTTTTGGCAAAAGAATTCCAAAACTATAAAGAGGTCTCCTTGTATTTTTGGCCACTAATGCATAGTCGGTATAAAACTATTTTACCCGATAAGTTGCTTTTTGCATCGAATGTCGGAATAGAAAACTTCCTCCAGAAGAAAGATTGAAATCATCAAGAGAAATGGGTGTACGCGTGTAGAATCTTCGTTTGATGTTCCGAATAGAAAAAGTCTTCATTGTCGGTTGATTCTAGGGTTTTGGAATACCAGGGATTCGGTTTCGGCAAACTTCCGATGATTGGAATCGGACGTTCGTAGATCCTAGAGTTTCGCCTCGAAACGATTGTTATATATGGAAAAAGAGAAGTTCTAACATTTCTCTGAAGATTTTTGGAATTAACTTCCATCGTGCCTAAAAGTGAAAACTCGCTATATACTAGGGTTTCTGACCTAGGTTTAAACGTATAACGATCGTGCTATAACTTTTATCGATTCTAATACAATCCTTAAACTTTTCCTGAACTTTCTCCTTCGTAAATCTATTTCATTTAATGAACTTTTGTTCAGGTTTCCCTTCGCATTACATCAACCCTAATCGTGAATAAGAAGTTTATTCACTTAGTATAAGTTTAAAAACATGGGCCTTACAGTGTCGGTCAATACAACACGGCTCCAACAACAAGATCACCCAAAATCAAAGCCAGAGTCAGTGTCGGTCAATACAACACGACTCGGAGTTAGTGTCGGTCAATACAACACAACTCCCACCACAAAACCCACAAACAAAGCCCTGAGTCTCTGCCGGTCAATACAACACGACTCGAACAACACTCCCAAGAGTACTAGAGTACTCGGTGACTTTCAATCATCACCATAGCTCACCTTAGTGGCCTTCCCAATTCCAAAACTCTCCAAACCCACAACAAAATCGACTTTCCCCCGTCTTTCGCAATTATTTTCCCCTTTAGTTCTCCTATGATTATTCGTTTAGTAAAAACCTTTCGAATTGGATTAGTCAGGTTATGAGTTTATTTCTCAAAGTCTAAGTCTCCCAAAATCTCTAGTTTTCGAAATTATATTCATTCTAGGTTTACAAAGATCAACCACCCAAAATACATTTCCCGGGGAAAATCTAAGAATTCCAACGAATCCCAACAAATGGCTAAGCCTCAAACCCCTCGTTTGGACTTGCCTAGGGTTGTTCATCCAACCCAAAACACCAACTTTAACCAGTTCAGAGGTTCCTCACTCCGAAATCACGTCAAAACGCACAATCCATCAATATCACAACATCACAAGTTATGGAAAAGCATCATAACATCAACTCATCATCATAATCAACATCAGATAAAACATAAGTCGAATTTATTGACGCCTATCATGCAATCATAGCTAAATATAGTAAGTTGCCCTAACCTCGAGCTGATCCAGCCTCGCAATCAAAATCTCCTTCACAGGAATGCCTTGAAACACCCAAAGTTCCTTCAACTGAACCTCGGAGAAAACAAAGCAGAATCCAAACAAAATCGATTAGTTCGATCGCAAAACATCACATAAACGATAGACAAAGCATTAAAGCTTCAGAATATGACCATCGGGTACGAAAAGACAAGTTTTCGAAAACGAAAAACTCCCCCCTAAAGGAATAGCCCATGACCCTTAAGGTTCGGCTCTTTTTCTTCGATCAAATCTGTTTACAAGGTAGTTTTAGGGTAAAAATAAGGCAAAGAAACTGTCGGAACAATTTTCGGACAATCCGATCAAAATGCGGCCGTTCAGGGGCGTTTTGGTCCAAAATAAAAGCTCAAAACCTCAAAGTTATCAGTTCGGAAAACAAATTTGACAGCAATGATCCTAACGACATCCGTGACAACAAATCCTAAAGGCACGAAGTCAGATTATGACTTTTCGACAATAAAGTTTCGAAATGTGAGATAAAAAGGTTTTGAAACAGTTTTTCAGATCCTGGACAGCTCGATCACAATCGGCGATTACTGATAGAGGTTTTAGACTCTTGGGAACGTAGGGAAGATAACCCAAGCAAGAAATCAGAGAAAACGGACAGTTTTACAAAAAGCTCAAAACTGTGAGCACAGAAACGACTTCAGAAACGCAGTCGAAACAGTAATCAGAGGTAGGAATCAAGCTAGTTACCTCGATACCTTGAAGTAGAGACGAACTGCGCGAAGATCGGTCGAGTTTCGGCGAAAATATCCTCTCCCTCTCTTCTCCCTAACTCACGGCCCTCTTTGGAGAGAAAATGAGATATTTTGAACTTTTGAGCTATTTATAGGCAGGTGAAATCGCGGGAAAATGAAAATTTCGCGATTCCGATTTTTGCAGCACGTTCACCGATGAATTCTAAGAGAGATTCTGGCGTCAGAATTCTAGAACTCAAAACATATATCTGACATTTGGGAAAAACGAAATCTAAAATCTCAAAAGCGGTGTAAGTTAATCTGTCCCGAAAAACTACTTTTTGCTGTGATGCTCAAACAACAAAACTCTGTACTGGAAAAAGATTGGAAACGTCAAAACAAATCTGGCAACGCGGACGGAGACTTCGTTAGAAGTCCCGAATAGAAAAATTCTTCATCCATTGCTCGAATCTAGGGTTTCGAAGCGAAGAAATTAGCGTCGGCAGACTTCCGAAAAGTGAATACTATCGTGCGTACAGTCCAGAGTTCCGAAATGAAACGCTGGTCGAAGGAAAAATAAAGAGAATCTTTAAATTTTCCAAGGATTCGAAATCTCACTTAAAACGTTGCTCTAAAGCGAAATTAGTCTATTCTTGACACGCTCGCCATAAAGCAAGTGTGCAGACGACTCGCACTAACTCCGAAAACAACTACGCAACATTCCTCAAGCAATTCCTTAACTTTCTTCTTCATTAATCTTTCTCAAATATCAAACTCCTGTCACGCTTACACTGATTCTACGCGTGAGTCGGAACTTAACTGGTTCTGAAAATCCAGGTCTTACAATACTCCCCTCCAAAAAGAAAGTTTCGTCCTCGAAACTCAGAGTTCTGAGAAAAGTCCGGGATACAATTCCTTGATCTGGTCTTCTAATTCCCATGTGGTATTGCCCGTGTCATTGTTCCTCATAACCTTTACTTGAGCAGTCTGTTTTCCCCCTTAACTGTTTCACCCTTCTATCCCCACTGCTAATTGTCGGCGTCTCAAAAGACAACCATCATTCAACTTCATGTCGTCTGGCTCGATCACTTGCGTCGGATCTCTGCTTGAGATGATACCGGTTGGCACTCCGTGCAGTCGCACAATCTTAGCCACTTACTTCTTTACTTTCGATCGTCCGAAATTCTTCTTAAACTCGGTGCCTCTCTGTCATCTCAAAGTAAATACTCAACTCGTCCTCGTGATCTTCATCTACAGTCCAAAACTCCACTTGTCCGTTCGGTAACTCCTAGACAAATCATTCCCTTGGAAACCGCTAATCCATTAAAACACCTCCAACTTCGTAACTATCTTTACCCACACCATGAAATCAGACTTCTACTTAGTCACTATTCGAATTAAAACTCAACCTATGTCCTTACTCCTTGTCCTTCACTAATCTTATCCCCCTTCAACATCAATTTATCAACAACTTATAAGATAATCCTCCTCTTAATATCTAACAACCCATTATTATCGTCTTCTTCCTCAAAACTTCCCTCACTCAAACCTATTTACACTTACTGAAATCCCTAACACTTCGCACAAATCGAGACTTATCCTCTAGAGGATTAAATCATAACTATACCTCAAGGGACTTAACTAGTCATTTTATCATCCGATCCTCCAACATTCTGAGATTTAACGGTTATCGTAACCGCTAACACCACTAAATCTCTTAAATGTACATAAATCTCAGCTCACTAGGTCAACCTTAGCCCTAGGATTCTCATTCAACTTAGTAAAATTCACTTGTTAACCGTAATATGCATCATCAAAATCCATAACGAAGTTCCATTGACTCTTAAACTCTACGAAACTTGTCCAAACATAACAACTTCAAGTATTCATCTTAATACTAACACTTTCCTTTTTGTCACTCAATCACCATCTCATCAATCAACTTCTTAATCTCTCAATCAAATTCTGACAAACTTCGAGTCCTACACACCTTAGACAGACATTCATAGATTTAAAACCTAAACCTTCACCAAGTTTGGTTCGCTAATGACCTTTAATCCTTCAATACTTCTTAAATGAATATCCGTTTCTTAAAAACTATAACTCCTTCACGTACCCAAACGACCTGATAAGGGTCGTTATGCTTTCACATTCACCACTTGATCCTGATATCCATAATCATAACTTATTATGCTAACATCATTCAAATCTTATCACATGGTCATTATGTCCGCAACCTCATAATCAACATCAATCGATCACCAACTTATAACCAACCTTAACACTCTACACAACCCAGAATTCCTTTACTTCAAGATCACTCTTATACTATACCTCAATGGTCTTAACCCGAAACTCACCTTCAGGTCTTCAATCTTCTAAGATTCAACTCCTATTGTCACACCTACAACCATAAGATCTCCTACTCGTACGCGATTCCCGACTCTCAAGATCAATCTTAACCCTAAGATTTCAATCCAACTTAGTAAATCTCACTTAGTAATCTTAGCATATTCCTTTGGAATCCATATCAACAACCTCAAGTATTCAACTTATGCTAAAACTTTCTTTCTCCAACTTAATCATTAATTCAACACTTTTCAAGTGAAAATTCATCTCTTAAGACTATAATGTCTCCACATATTAATCAAACGCTTAGCAAAACTTATTCCTCGAACTCGGCTATAACAATCTAGTTCAGAGTTAATTCTTCTCACTCTTGCTTCCATCAAGCTATCATCTAAAACCTGATTAAATCCAACTTATTTAGTCTCTAACCATTCCACTCAGTAATCACATAACCTATGACTTCATAACTTCCGAGAAACTACTTAATACTTTTCCAGCATTAAATCTCTTGACTTAGTCTACCTCTACTTGGAGTAATCACACGAACTAACCAATCAATGTCTATACGACACTCATCGACTTCCAAAGATTTAAATCTTAATCTTTCACAATCAAGTGCTTAACACGAACTTTCCTCCCAAATCCGACTAATCCTCAATCAATTCAAATTCATCTTACCCCTTCTTCTATCAAAGTCCATTACCAACTGTGATTCCGAATATCACCCCCTCAATATTAGGTTGATCAGGCCTAATACATCGAAGGTGAAAATTTAGAAAAACTCACTGGAACAGTCAATGAGTTCCTATCCTCCAGTAGTCACAAATATCCTGATACTAAATCCTTTAATGATCCCGCTACGGAACTACACACCCTCAACATAACACGTATACTACCCATACGGAATCTCCCTAAGATTCGTTCTTCAGCTACTAGCTTCCTCATAATCGCATCGGTGGAAGACTACTTTCTAGACTTAGTGTGCTATTCCCAACCTCGTGTAACTTCTATAGTTAAAACACGAGCAACTTCGAATAAGGTCCTACTAGGGATGATAATCATAAGATCATAGTCTAAGTATTAAATACAAGTTAGGCGCGTCACTCTCGCTTTGAAGATAAAAGAGTAAGTTATTCTAGAATACGAGAACAGTTAAAATATTACCATCGTTCCCACGTTCTTCCTCGTTCAACTCCTCAGCTCTTGCCCCCTCCTTGGTATGAATCCTTTCCTCTGTAGCAAGTTGTTTTCCTTTCCCAACATTCCCTGATGATTCGCCCTTGAGTGCCTTGCAATCTCGGGAGAAATGTCCCGGTTGGTTGCAATTGAAGCATAGACTTTCCTTGATCTTGCACCTACTGGCATAGTGCCCGCTTTCCCCACAGTTGATGCATAGAGATCCCCCGTCTGGACACTTGTTACTGTAGTGCCCCACTTTTCTGCACCTGTAACACGTCACTGTTTTTCCCGAAGTCTTGTTTCCTGTCCCTCCGGTAGCATCATTCCCTTTCATCTTACTGTCAGACGTTCCCTCCTGGAGTGTCTTGCAGTTCACAGCTAGGTGCCCCTCTCGGTTACACTTGAAGCATCTCCGTCCAATCACTGAGCACTTGTTAGCAAAATGCCCAAACTTTCCGCAACGAAAACATGTTACACCTTTGTCACCAACTGGCTTCCCTCCAGTATCAGCAGTTGTTGGTTTGTACCCTCTTGAGATAAGATTTCTTCCCTCGGAACGCTGATATGGTCCCCACTGATGGTAGCTCTCCCTTCCATTGTAGCCTTGGGAACCTGCCCTCATTGGTCCCCCAGCTCCTGTTCGGTTCATTCCTCTTTGTTGATACATTGCTGTCGCCATCAGTCGTTGATGATGCTCACGTGCAGCCTCTTCAGCGCGCATATAAGCGTCTTCCGCAGCCTGGTTCATCATTGCCTCGATCAGTGTAGCTATTACCTTCGCCATCCGGTTAAGGTCCACCATCCTATGTTTCATCAAACGTCCGATTAGTACTAACCATACGGTAGCACTAGACAAACCACTCAATCCGATTAAGTAGTAACACAAACAATTAGAGAGAAAATCGCTCTGCAGACAATCAATTTTCACTCTTTGCAGAGTCACACAACCTAGCACAGAAGACCTATTCCCCAAAGACTCCCGAAAGACTCGACTAAGCTCTGATACCACAATGTAACACCCCGATTTCCGGGTGCCACTTTAGTAACCAAAAATAAACTCTACGCGGAAAACAGGTAATTTTTTTTTTTCGTTTGATTCCTTTTAATCAAAGCAATATAAAATAACAACACAACCCAACCACTAACTAACCAATGTACATCAAATATAGACATGTACAGCCTCAGCTGCACTTCCACGTCACGCGCACTCGCAGTGACTCCAAAATAGTGTGCCCGTAGGCAAATATATACAGAACCAGAAGCGTGTGTAAGAAAGTTTATAATTACAACCCACTAGGAGAAAGTCGGCCTCAAAATGGCCTAAGCAAAGACCCCTATGGTCCGACTGACTCACTGTGATCCCTCAGTAAGAGAACCACACGAAAAGTCATGCGTCGGGAACCTACCCTGTCCCAAAAGCAAAATGAATCAGAACTCTACACAAAATATGACGCCTGCCAAAACCTACCCTCCAGGTACCAAGTCCACAGCGGACTGAAGTTGGCAAGTTGAAGCTCAGCTCCATGCGTCGTAGAACTCCTTTCGTCAGACGTCCACGCTCGTCAGTCCGGTCCTCCATGACCCTTCCCCGGTACGTCGCCCGATGACCCACAAGATAGATCACCCAAGCGGTGGGGCATATCGATTAACCAGCACAGACCTGATCCCCCCCCCCCCCCCGAGGGAGAGACCGTCGAAACCCAATCCACCGTCGACATCTGGCAGCAGGCCGACCGCCCAAACACAAACATGAAACCAAAGCCAAGGCGCTAGGGTCAACTCACGGAAATAAGTAGATATACACTCAACATGTGATATGGGGTATAGATATATATGTTGATATATATATATATATATATATATATATATATATATATAACAATCCTAGCATGTTATTGGCTCTAACAATGCTTCAATAAATCAAACAGCACACGATTCCAGTCAGAATGAATGTATGCGTGAAATGCAAAATATGATCCGGATTGTGACGCGTTCCCGTTCGCCACAAGTGAAGCATTCCCGTTCTTCACTATGGATGAACCATTCCCGTTATTCATCCTGGATGAACCATTCCCGTTATTCATCCTTGGTGAACCATTCCCGTTATTCACCGTATGATGAACCATTCCCGTTATTCATCATTAATGCGGTGGTGAACCATTTCCGTTATTCACCATGAGATGCACAGGTGAACCATTCCCGTTATTCACCCGATTGATGCAATATGGTTAGCCAAACATCGAATCGTCCTCACCACACAAACATTTAGCTCAAACCCAATCTCAAAACAACCCAAGAGTTAGTGTCGGTCAATACAACACAACTCGGAGTAAGTGTCGGTCAATACAACACCACTCCACCCACAAAGTACACAAGGGTCTAGTATCGGTCCATACAACACAGCCCAAACAACAAGAGCACTAAGTGTCGGTCAATACAACACCACTCCACCCACAAAGTACACAAGGGTCTAGTGTCGGTCAATACAACACAGCCCAAACAACAAGAGCACTAAGTGTCGGTCAATACAACACGGCTCCAACAACAAGATCACCCAAAATCAAAGCCAGAGTCAGTGTCGGTCAATACAACACGACTCAGAGTTAGTGTCGGTCAATACAACACAACTCCCACCACAAAACCCACAAACAAAGCCCAGAGTCTGTGCCGGTCAATACAACACGACTCGAACAACACTCCCAAGAGTACTAGAGTACTCGGTGACTTTCAATCATCACCATAGCTCACCTTAGTGGCCTTCCCAATTCCAAAACTCTCCAAACCCACAACAAAATCGACTTTCCCCCGTCTTTCGCAATTATTTTCCCCTTTAGTTCTCCTATGATTATTCGTTTAGTAAAAACATTTCGAATTGGATTAGTCAGGTTATGAGTTTATTTCTCAAAGTCTAAGTCTCCCAAAATCTCTAGTTTTCGAGATTATATTCATTCTAGGTGTACAAAGATCAACCACCCAAAATACATTTCCCGGGGAAAGTCTAAGAATTCCAACGAATCCCAACAAATGGCTAAGCCTCAAACCCCTCGTTTGGACTTGCCTAGGGTTGTTCATCCAACCCAAAACACCAACTTTAACCAGTTCAGAGGTTCCCCACTCCGAAATCGCGTCAAAACGCACAATCCATCAATATCACAACATCACAAGTTATGGAAAAGCATCATAACATCAACTCATCATCATAATCAACATCAGATAAAACATAAGTCGAATTTATCGACGCCTATCATGCAATCATAGCTAAATATAGTAAGTTGCCCTAACCTCGAGCTGATCCAGCCTCGCAATCAAAATCTCCTTCACAGGAATGCCTTGAAACTCCCAAAGTTCCTTCAACTGAACCTCGGAGAAAACAAAGCAGAATCCAAACAAAATCGATTAGTTCGATCGCAAAACATCACATAAACGATAGACAAAGCATTAAAGCTTCAGAATACGACCATCGGGTACGAAAAGACAAGTTTTCGAAAACGAAAAACTCCCCCCCTAAAGGAATAGCCCACGACCCTTAAGGAAAAAGAGCTTCGGCTCTTTTTCTTCGATCAAATCTGTTTACAAGGTAGTTTTAGGGTAAAAATAAGGCAAAGAAACTGTCGGAACAATTTTCGGACAATCCGATCAAAATGCGGCCGTTCAGGGGCGTTTTGGTCCAAAATAAAAGCTCAAAACCTCCAAGTTATCAGTTCGGAAAACAAATTTGACAACAATGATCCTAACGACATCCGTGACAACAAATCCTAAAGGCACGAAGTCAGATTATGACTTTTCGACAATAAAGTTTCGAAATGTGAGACAAAAAGGTTTTGAAACAGTTTTTCAGATCCTGGACAACTCGATCACAATCGGCGATTACTGACAGAGGTTTTAGACTCTTGGGAACGTAGGGAAGATAACCCAAGCAAGAAATCAGAGAAAACAGACAGTTTTACAAAAAGCTCAAAACTGTGAGCACAGAAACGACTTCAGAAACGCAGTCGAAATAGTAATCAGAGGTAGGAATCAAGCTAGTTACCTCGATACCTTGAAGTAGAGACGAACTGCGCGAAAATCGGTCGAGTTTCGGCGAAAATCTCCTCTCCCTCTCTTCTCCCTAACTCACGGCCCTCTTTGGAGAGAAAATGAGATATTTTGAACTTTTGAGCTATTTATAGGCAGGTGAAATCGCGGGAAAATGAAAATTTCGCGATTCCGATTTTTGCAGCACGTTCACCGATGAATTCTAAGAGAGATTCTGGCGTCAGAATTCCAGAACTCAAAACATATATCTGACATTTGGGAAAAACGAAATCTAAAATCCCAAAAGCGGTGTAAGTTAATCTGTCCCGAAAAACTACTTTTTGCTGTGATGCTCAAACAACAAAACTCTGTACTGGAAAAAGATTGGAAACGTCGAAACAAATCTGGCAATTCGGACGGAAACTTCGTTAGAAGTCCCAAATAGAAAAAGTCTTCATCCATTGCTCGAATCTAGGGTTTCGAAGCGAAGAAATTAGCGTCGGCAGACTTCCGAAAAGTGAATACTATCGTGCGTACAGTCCAGAGTTCCGAAATGAAACGCTAGTCGAAGGAAAAATAAAGAGAATCTTTAAATTTTCCAAGGATTCGAAATCTCACTTAAAACGTTGCTCTAAAGCGAAATTAGTCTATTCTGGACACGCTCGCCATAAAGCAGGTGTGCAGACGACTCGCACTAACTCCGAAAACAACTACGCAACATTCCTCAAGCAATTCCTGAACTTTCTTCTTCATTAATCTTTCTCAAATATCAAACTCCTGTCACGCTTACACTGATTCTACGCGTGAGTCGGAACTTAACTGGTTCTGAAAATTCAGGTCTGCGGTTTTAAGAGTGATGGAAAATAATTTAACTTCCTTTGAGTTGTTATGTAACTGAACATTTTGTAATGGGTGAAATATCCCTCATCTATCAATATAAATTAATTTTTAATGTAATAAAAGTATATTATCTTAAACACTAAAAAACTTACATGTAATTGAAATTTTAAACACTAAAACTACTTTGTATGATAAAATATTAAGGAATGATATTACGAATTGTTTCAGTTAAAAGTTATAAATATTATATTACTCTTAAACAAATGAATAGTAACAAATAATTGAAATATGAAACTACTTTCCTAGACAAAAGTATTAATGGATGGTTATATTGTTTATTTTAGTCAAAATTTGAAAATATTTTAATTTTTTTTATATTATTGATTATATTTTTCTTAAAACATATGAAATTGCATATTATTAATGATAGTGTAAGTCGTTAATCATGTGTTCCACAAAATAATTAAAAGTGGTTGTTTTGCGTGACGGGTTCTTCTTTAGGATTGGTCGAGGCAACACTTCTTTTTGGTTTGCAGATTGGTCTGTGTTCCGGTCAAGAACTCTCCGGTCAGGGTAAGCAATTAGAGAACAACAGTAGAATAAGATAAAGTAAGGAATGAGTAAAAATGTGTTGGATCCCCCACCGCTTGTGCGGTGTCCTTTATTTATATGTTGGTTTTGACCTGTGCGGGTCATGGGTCGCCTGACCCGATATTACAAAGCTGATAAGCCATTCGCTTTATTTATATGTTGGTTGGCTCTAATGCCATTCGCTCCTCTTGATATTAGACTCTTGTATTTTTACCTTGTTCTTCTTCTTTCCCCCCTCTTTTGTATTGGGATTGAAGTACCCCTTGTACTTCATATCAATATAATTCTTATGGTTTATCAAAAAAAAAACAAAGCTGATAAGCCCACTAAGTTACAAAGGTCGTAAGCCCAATATCAGTACACAAGCCCACAAGACACCTAATCTTAAAGTCTTCTTTAAGATGTAGCGTGTCTTATAGCAGAGCCCACAATACAACCCTTTCGCCCTGTAAAGCATAAAAGTAATAACACAAAATCTGAAATGAGCTCGCAGGCTCCAATACAGTGATTACACAACTGTTACATCAACTCTATAACAAGTAAAAAATAACTTCGTCCATCGCCTCACAACTTCGCATGTATAAATATGATTGAAATTCTGGTTCACACACTGGACAGATGTTGTGCCAAATGTCTAAGACATCGAGTACAACAAATGGAATGCAGAACACACAGTACAATAAATATATCAGTAAAACAATAAAGATGGACACAAAGGATTGTTAACCCAGTTCGGTGCAATATCACCTACGTCTGGAGGGTTTTCACCCAGAGAAAGTTCTTCCACTATTATAGAGAAATTGTACACAAAATGTCTCTCAGAACTGCCACAGTTCAAACTCTTTCTACCTAACTCTACCCGTGTAAGAATACTTAGTCCTCCCCCTAAGTATGAGAACCCCTCTCACTTTCTCTAAATCACTGCCACAGTGATTCAACAACTTGTAACAAATACAAACACAGATCTCATGATCAAACAATGAACACACAACTCTCAGTCAAGAATAACAACACAAGAATATGCTGAGAGAACAACAAGTATGAACTCACACAAGAGTAAACCCTAATTTACTCAACAGAAGCTCTCCTAAACAACTAGGTCTAGGTCTTCATATATAGCAGTCATCCAGGCCTTGTCTTCAATGGGCTTGGGCGAGCAAAGAGTCCACACACAGCCAGGGAGTTACCAGGAAACAAATCTGTAACAAAAGTCTTCAATTAAAAAGTTTCCTTTTCAAGAAATAAGCCTCCCACAATTTCTCAGATCAAATCATCAAATCATTAAACCAGATTTGATCACATTCAGTATTACCCTTGACGGCGCACAGAAGCTTCGAATCAACCCTAGCTTGATTACAAAGTTTCACAGTAACCCTAGCCAACTCAATGCAGATCTCGCAGGGACAGATGTCATAGACAAGATGCTATGACATCGGGTCCGACATGTTGGCTTTAAACATACATTAGCTAAAATGAAGACAATCATAACAAAGGAACAACAATCTCCCCCTTTGTCAAATTTTAGCTAATACAATCCACTACCATAAAACTCTTCAGAACAATTCTTGCAGCTTGAAAAATCAGTGAAGAGTAACCACATCAGACAAGGTAGCTTACATAAAGAACACACTTCAACATAGCCAATAGCAGCAGCAGCGAAAAATCAGTGAAGAGTAACCACATCAGACAAGGTAGCTTACATAAAGAACACACTTCAACATAGCCAATAGCAGCAGCAACTATGCACACAGAAACACAGATCCACACTCAGTGCAGTGACATACATCCCTATCAGAGTTCAACACACTCAGCACACACACAACTAGCACAATATTACTACTGCAACACATCATACTACTGCAGCACATCTTCAGAGTTTAGCACAGCCAGCAAATGCCACAACCACACTACAAATAAACCACTACCACTACAATACTACTACCCCTTATGAGCAGAATTTGGCAAAGGGTCACAAGAAGAAGAACTAACACCTTTGTCTCAGCAGCTTTCATCCTCAGAGTCTTCCTCAACCACTATGTGTCAGTTAGTACACAAATTCCTAACTTCCCTCTTAATTTTTCAAACTTTGCCACATCCAAAGCTTAGGTGAATATATCTGCTAACTGTAACTTAGTTTCCACATGTTCAAGAACAATGATTTTCTCCTCAACTAAATCCTGAATGAAATGATGACGAATATCAATGTGCTTTGTTCTGCTGTGTTGGATTGGATTCTTTGAAATATTGATGGCACTTAAGTTGTCACAGTATAATGTCATGACATCTTGCAAGACATTGTATTCCTTCAATATTTGTTTCATCCACAACAACTGAGTGCAACCACTTCCTGCAGCTATGTATTCAGCCTCAGCAGTGGATAAAGAGACACTATTTTGTTTCTTACTGAACCAAGAAATAAGATTATTCCCCAAAAAGAAACATCCTCCTGAAGTACTCTTCCTATCATCAGCATTTCCAGCCCAATCTGCATCACAGTATCCTATAAGCTTAGAATTTTTATGATGAGCATAGAGTATGCCATAGTCACTGGTTCCACTGACATATTTGATAATCCTTTTTACTTGAATCAGATGACTTTCCTTGGGAGCTGCTTGATACCTTGCACACACTCCAACTGCAAAAGCAATGTCTGGTCTGCTGGCAGTAAGATAAAGAAGACTCGCTATCATGCTCCTATACAGACTTGGATCAACATGAATTCCACTATCATCTTTAGTTAACTTGATATGAGTAGCTGCTGAAGTTCTTTTGTGAGTAGATCCTTCAAGACCAAATTTTTTAACTAACTCCTTGGCATACTTGCTTTGAGAGATGAACATAGACTCTTCCATCTGCTTCACATATATCTGAGCTATCATCAGGTTTCCATTATCATTTCTCACAAATAGAGTCTTGTCTATCCCTCCTTTCTTGTATCCTTTATTTGTCAGGAAATCAGTTAATCTTTCATACCATGCCCTAGGTGCTTGCTTCAATCCATACAGACCCTTTCTCAATTTGTAAACATGATCTGGAAAAGATGGATCCACAAAGCCTTTTGGTTGTTCAACATAAACCTCCTCATTCAGATAGCCATTCAAGAATGCACTCTTAACATCCATTTGATACAATTTGAACTTCAGAAGACATGCCACTCCTAACAACAATCTGATTGATTCTAAGCGAGCCACAGGAGCAAATGTTTCATCAAAATCAATTCCTTCAATCTGAGTGTATCCTTGAGCAACTAACCTGGCCTTGTTTCTTGTTACAGTACCATTTTCATCTGTCTTGTTTCTGAAAATCCACTTAGTACCAATCACATTCACATCATCTGGTCTTGGAACAAGATCCCATACTCTATTTCTCTTGAATTGACCCAGTTCCTCCTGCATAGCATTAATCCAGTATTCATCAGCTAGTGCCTCTTTGATGTTCTTTGGTTCAATTCTGGAAATGAAACACCTGTGAGCAATAATATCTCTGGATCTAGTAATCACTCCTTCATTCAGATTTCCTATAATATTCTCTTTGGGATGAATTTTCTGAATTCTGATTGATGGAACAGCTTCCCTTGGTGACACTTGCTCACTTTCTTCATTAGTTTCAATGTCAGACCTGTTGTCAGTAGCAGTTGGTCGATCATCAGTTGTGTGAGTCATACCATCATCTGCATCTGCATCATCTTCTTCCAGATTGATTCCACTGTCATCAACAACCACATTAATAGATTCCATCATTGTCTTAGTGCGGAGGTTAAATACTCTGTAGGCTTTGCTATTTACAGAGTATCCCAAAAATATTCCTTTATCACTCTTGGGATCCAGTTTTCTTCTTTGCTCTCTATCAGTCAAGATGTAGCATTTACTTCCAAAGACATGAAAGTATTTGACAGTAGGTTTCTTCCCTTTCCACAGCTCATACAATGTAGAGTTAGTTCCTGAGCGAATGGTTACCCTATTATGAATATAGCAAGCAGTGTTTATGGCCTCAGCCCAAAAATGGCAGGGAACTTTCTTTGCATGAAGCATTACCCTTGCAGATTCTTGCAAAGTCCTGTTTTTTCTTTCAACTACACCATTCTGTTGAGGAGTGATAGGAGCTGAGAATTCATGCTTGATTCCATCTTTGATACAGTATTCAGAGAATTTACTGTTCTCAAATTCATTTCCATGATCACTTCTAATCTTGACAATTCCATAGTCTTTCTCCCTCTGAAGTTGTTGACTCAATTCTCTGAAGACTTCAAATGTATCTGACTTTTATGCAATAAAACTCACCAAGATGAACCTTGAAAAGTCATCAACACAGACAAAGACATACATTTTTCCTCCAAAACTTTCTTTCTGCATTGGTCCCATTAAATCCATGTGAAGTAGTTCTAGTGATTTTGATGTAGCTACATGAGTTAGTTTCTTATGAGGAGCCTGAGTCTGCTTCCCAATTTGACACTCTCCACATACTTTGCCTTCCTCGATCTTCAGTTTGGGAAGACCTCTGATAGCCTCCTTTGTAATGATCTTCTTCATGCTTTTAGGATTGAGATGTCCTAATTTTTGATGCCACAACTTTGTTTCTTCTTCCTTGGACACCAGACACTTGGTTATCAACCCTTTGCTTAGTGGAGACCACATGTAGCAATTGCCTTTAGATCTTATTCCAATCATAACTACCTCTTCATTCTCATCTGTAACTCTGCAACCTGCTTTGTTAAATGACACATTTAAATCTAAATCACACAACTGACTTATGCTGATCAGATTTGCAGTCAGTCCTTCTACAAGTGGAACATCAGTTAGCCTTGGAGAATCACTATTGACAATCTTGCCTGAACCTTTAATCTTTCCCTTTGCTCCATCACCAAAAGTGACAAAACAAGGTGAATGAGGTTTAACATTTTCTAGATACATCTTCACTCCTGTCATGTGCCTGGAACAACCGCTGTCAAAGTACCAGTCTTCTTTGGAGGATGCACGCAGAGAAGTATAGGCAACAAGGGCAGTGACATTGTTCTTAGGTTGCCATTTTCTCCCTTTCATAGACACATTTTTCTGTGTAGGTTTCCAATGTTGTGGCGTCCCATACAATCTGTAGCAATAGGGTCTTATATGTCCATGTTTTCCACAATGATGACACCTCCATCTTGAGTTTATCTCTTTCTGACTGAGAGAATAGGAATAAGGCATCTGGCGATATATCGGGGGGGTATTATGTTGTATCACCTGATTTGTCTTTGTGAACTCAGTCTTTTTTTCAGCAGGAATGAATGTGTTAGTGATTTTTTTGCTTTCCTTAGTTCCAGAATTATCAGTATATCCTAAGCGTGTCCTATCTTTTGCTTTTTTTCCTGCTTCTAGAATTAAATCAAACACATCAGTTCATTTGTTTAGCATGCGAACAGATTTGATCATACCTTCAATTTTTGATTTTAACATGATGATTTCTTCTTGAAGATTGCCATTTGTGATTAGCAAGTTCTGCTTCTCAGCCTTCAGATTCTTGACAGTTTCATCCAACTTCTTCCCCCTTTCACATGCATCTTCCCATTTGTTGAGTAGGAGTTTATAGGATTCAGCAAGTTCTTCTTCTGATATCTCACCATCACTTGAGTCAGCTTCTGAGTTGCACTTACCAGTGAGCCCCATGATTTGAGGTTCCTCTTCTTCTTCTGAATCATCATCTGACCAAGTAGCCACCATACCTTTTCCTTGCTTCTTCAGAAAAGTGGCATATTCACTTCTAATGTGACCATACCCTTCACACTCATGACATTGAACTCCTTTTGCTTTGATAGACTTGTCTTCCTTCTTGTCCTTCAGTGCATTCCCAGAGTTTTTGATAATGTCTGACTGTTTGTTAGTGACATTTGGTCTGTATTTTCTATCAAATCTTCTCATGACCTTGTTGAATTTTCTCCCAAACAGTGCTATAGCCTCAGACAGGTTTTTATCTGACTCTTTCTCACTCAGATCATCATCTATAGTGTTTGACACAAATGCAATGCTTTTATTCTTTTTCTCTGATCTTTCATTTAGAGACATTTTAAAAGTTTGTAATGAACCAATGAGCTCATCAACTTTAATATTTCCTATATCCTGAGCCTCCTCAATAGCAGTGACCTTCATGTCAAATCTCTTAGGTAGGGACCTGAGGATCTTTCTGACAAGTTTTTCTTCAGACATTGGTTCCCCCAGAGCAAATGATGCATTTTCCATGTCTCGCACCTTCATGTGAAATTCAGAAACAGTTTCCTCCTCCTTCATTTTCAGGTTCTCAAATTGAGTAGTAAGAAGTTGCAGTCTTGACACTCTCACCCTTGTGGTACCTTCATGAGTTATCCTGAGAATTTCCCAAGCATCCTTTGCCACAGTACAAGTGTTGATCAATCTAAACATGTTCTTGTCCACTCCATTGAATATTGCATTCAGTGCTTTTGAGTTACCTAGAGCTTCCTCATCTTCTTCCTTGGTCCATTCTTCCTCAGGCTTCAGTTCAGTGGTTGAGGTTCCTTCTTTGTCACTCTTCACAGGATGCTTCCAGCCTTTGACAATAGATTTCCAGGTCTTGTTGTCAATTGATTTCAGAAAGGCAATCATTCGTGCTTTCCAGTAGTCATAATTGGTACCATCCAAGATTGGTGGCCTATGAACAAATCCTCCTTCCTTGCTGTTGTCCATGATACCAGAAATATCTCCCTGAATCTCACCCAAAAATAGAACATGGGTGCCTGCTCTGATGCCAATTGAAATTCTGGTTCACACACTGTACAGATGTTGTGCGAAATGTCTAAGACATCGAGTACAACATATGGAATGCAGAACACACAGTACAATAAATATATCAGTAAAACAATAAAGAAACACACAAAGGATTGTTAACCCAGTTCGGTGCAATATCACCTACGTCTGGAGGGTTTCACCCAGAGAAATTTCTTCCACTATTATAGAGAAATTGTACACAAAAGGTCTCTCATAACTGCCACAGTTCAAACCCTTTCTACCTAACTCTACCCGTGTAAGAATACTTAGTCCTCCCCCTAAGTATGAGAACCCCTCTCACTTTCTCTAAATCACTGCCACAGTGATTCAACAACTTGTAACAAATACAAACACAGATCTCATGATCAAACAATGAACACACAACTCTCAGTCAAGAATAACAACACAAGAATATGCTGAGAGAACAACAAGTATGAACTCACACAAGAGTAAACCCTAATTTACTCAACAGAAGCTCTCCTAAACAACTAGGTCTAGGTCTTCATATATAGCAGTCATCCAGGCCTTGTCTTCAATGGGCTTGGGCGAGCAAAGAGTCCACACACAGCCAGGGAGTTACCAGGAAACAAATCTGTAACAAAAGTCTTCAATTAAAAAGTTTCCTTTTCCAGAAATAAGCGTCCCACAATTTCTCATATCAAATCATTAAACCGGATTTGATCACATTCAGTATTACCCTTGACGGCGCACAGAAGCTTCCAATCAACCCTAGCTTGATTACAAAGTTTCACAGTAACCCTAGCCAACTCAATGCAAATCTCGCAGGGACAGATGTCATAGACAAGATGTTATGACATCGGGTCTGACATGTTGGCTTTAAACATACATTAGCTAAAATGAAGACAATCATAACAAAGGAACAACAATCTCCCCCTTTGTCAAATTTTAGCTAATACAATCCACTACCATAAAACTCTTCAGAACAATTCTTGCAGCTTGAAAAATCAGTGAAGAGTAACCACATCAGACAAGGTAGCTTACATAAAGAACACACTTCAACATAGCCAATAGCAGCAGCAGCGAAAAATCAGTGAAGAGTAACCACATCAGACAAGGTAGCTTACATAAAGAACACACTTCAACATAGCCAATAGCAGCAGCAACTATGCACACAGAAACACAGATCCACACTCAGTGCAGTGACATACATCCCTATCAGAGTTCAACACAGTCAGCACACACACAACTAGCACAATATTACTACTGCAACACATCATACTACTGCATCACATCTTCAGAGTTTAGCACAGCCAGCAAATGCCACAACCACACTACAAATACACCACTACCACTACAATACTACTACCCCTTATTAGCAGAATTTGGCAAAGGGTCACAAGAAGAAGAACTAACACCTTTGTCTCAGCAGCTTTCATCCTCAGAGTCTTCCTCAACCACTATGTGTCAGTTAGTACACAAATTCCTAACTTCCCTCTTAATTTTTCAAACTTTTCCACATCCAAAGCTTTGGTGAATATATCTGCTAACTGTAACTCAGTTTCCACATGTTCCAGAACAATGATTTTCTCCTCAACTAAATCCCGAATGATATGATGACGAATATCAATGTGCTTTGTTCTGCTGTGTTGGATTGGATTCTTTGAAATATTGATGGCACTTAAGTTGTCACAGTATAATGTCATGACATCTTGCAAGACATTGTATTCCTTCAACATTTGTTTCATCCACAACAACTGAGCGCAACCACTTCCTGCAGCTATGTATTCAGCCTCAGCAGTGGATAAAGAGACACTATTTTGTTTCTTACTGAACCAAGAAATAAGATTATTCCCCAAAAATAAACATCATCCTGAAGTACTCTTCCTATCATCAGCATTTCCAGCCCAATCTGCATCACAGTATCCTATAAGCTTAGAATTTTTATGATGAGCATAGAGTATGCCATAGTCACTGGTTCCACTGACATATTTGATAATCCTTTTTACTTGAATCAGATGACTTTCCTTGGGAGCTGCTTGATACCTTGCACACACTCCAACTGCAAAAGCAATGTCTGGTCTGCTGGCAGTAAGATACAGAAGACTCCCTATCATGCTCCTATACAGACTTGGATCAACATGAATTCCACTATCATCTTTAGTTAACTTGATATGAGTAGCTGCTGAAGTTCTTTTGTGAGTAGATCCTTCAAGACCAAATTTTTTAACTAACTCCTTGGCATACTTGATTTGAGAGATGAACATGGACTCTTCCATCTGCTTCACTTGTAATCCCAGAAAGTAGTTCAATTCTCCCACCAAACTCATTTCATATTTTGACTTCATTTGTTGAACAAATTGTTGCACCATATGGTCTGACATTCCTCCAAATACTATATAATCCACATATATCTGAGCTATCATCAGGTTTCCATTATCATTTCTCACAAATAGAGTCTTGTCTATCCCTCCTTTCCTGTATCCTTTATTTGTCAGATAATCAATTAATCTTCCATACCATGCCCTAGGTGCTTGCTTCAATCCATACAGACCCTTTCTCAATTTGTAAACATGATCTGGAAAAGATGGATCCACAAAGCCTTTTGGTTGTTCAACATAAACCTCCTCATTCAGATAGTCATTCAAGAATGCACTCTTAACATCCATTTGATACAATTTGAACTTTAGAAGACATGCCACTCCTAACAACTGAAGGTATGAAAAACGGTAGAAAGGGGGGTTTGAATAACGTTTTCAGTATAAAACTTCCACCTTAAAGATTTTTGACAAATCTTTCGAGAACTTAAGTGCTAAAGATAAGAGATAGAAAAGCACACAAGGATTTTATCCTAGTTCACTTGATAAATCACTCAAGCTACTCCAGTCCACCCGTTAAGGTGATTTCTTCCTTCTTAGAATGAAGGCAATCCACTAATCAGGTAAGAGTTACAACTGCACTTGAAACCTACAAGTGACTAACAATTACACTGACTTAGCTCACACTAAGATTCACTCTCTTAGTCTTCTCTAGGATCCGATCAGCCTTGATCTCCTAAAGGAACTAAACAAACTGTTTATCAAAGAATTGTTTACAAGAGATTTGCTTCTAAAAAGCTAATAGTAAACTCAATGAATTTCAGATGAAAGAAAGCTTAGAATAATTTGAATATGTCTTGCGCGTATGTATTGCTTCTAGCCGCTTCTTTCAATCTTCAGCCTCTATATATACTCCAAGGATTAGGGTTGAGCGATGCATGGGAAATGCTACCGTTGGAGGGCAGTTCTGGAAAATCCAGCTTCTGCTGTGGCTGAGAACGTTAGGTAGGTCGTCAGGAAGGTATAGTTGCTTTTGTACTTGGATAGCGACGCGACCTTTAAACCTAGGAGACTTCTGATCAGGGGAATGCTTCATATTGGAACTTGTGAAGCCGGTTGATCAGAGTCAGAGGGAAAGCACAGATCCTCTGACCATTGTATCTTCTGATTCTGAACTCAGAGGGAAGAACATGGCCTTCAGAGTTTCTTGCTTCTGGACTTCAGAGTTTCCACTATTCAGCTTCTGGATCTTCAGAGTCTTCTACACCATCAGAACATCTGAACCTTCAGTGTTTCTTGGTTATCAGAACATCTGGATCTTCAGAGCTTCTAGTGACTGAGTCCTCATCAGAGTTTGTATAACTTTAGAACTTCTGAAGCTTTTCCACTGTTCATACTGAACATGGTGAATGCGAAAGCGTTGCTTGGGTCACTCTTTATACACAGTGCTTCTGATTTGTGTGAGATTGAGTTGAGGTCAGAGCCTGTAAATAGCACACTCAGAAAAACACGTTAGAGTACCACAATTGTTCATATCAAAAGGTTAACTTGTAATCATCAAAACATAGAGTTGTACTACTAGATCAAAACTTGATCTTACAATCTCCCCCTTTTTGATGATGACAAAACTAAGATTTTTGATGAACAATTCTTAAACATTAAACTGAATTCACTCAGAGTTTAGAGATATAGAGTAAGACTTATCCTGAAGTGAATAGTTTATCTTGCTCATTCTGAATTCAAGTCACTGCTTGATTCTGAGCTTAGCTCCTCCTGAATCTAATACTTGATGAAAACGTTAGTAAAGTCTAGATTCTGAGCTAAAGATATAAGAGTTCAGAGTGAAAAAACTTATGACATAGATGAAAATCGAGTAATCAGAGCGCATAAGTAATCAGAGTCATGGACAAGGTATCAGAGTCTTGGGTATCAGAGTCAACTTATAATCACTTCAGAAGAAGTGAAATGTATTCCTTGTATTTGCCCAGTGACACATCTATGGTCATGAAGGTGGAACTCTTAAATTCTCCAAAAGAAAAATAAATCACACTAACGCATCTTACACATCAAAAACTGGGTTTACTCCCCCTTTTTGTCATAAGCAAAAAGCTTGGGGTGTGAAAAACTTAGCTTGAAGTACAAGGTACTCCCCCTTAGAGAAGGTCTAAGTTTAAAGAAAATGAAAAATATGCAAGAGCCAGAGTTAGGCGAAATAAATAGAAGAGTTAATGCAAGAGAAGAACGTTTACCACCGGTCAAGTGAGTAAAGAGAAGGGTCAGTTACCAAGAACTTAACCTCGAGAAACCGTAGGAGCATTAACTTTCAGAGAGAAAGTGAAGCCTATATAAAGCGTTTGAGAGAAAGGTAAGCTTCACACCTCGAACAATTTTCAGTAAAGAAAAATGGCATCATACATCGTAGCACTAGAAGAGCTGAGGAAGAAGGCCTTTGAGGAGGACTTGTTCCTGAACATCAGGCATCCAGAGGGTACAACGACCATCGCGGAGCTGACACGGACACTGCTGGAAGAGGACCTGCGTCCAGAGTTGGAGAGAGACCTGAAGGAATTTCTTGCCTTCGTTGAGGAGGTGCAAGAACTCAGCCGGCTTGAACTCAAGCTGCTGGAAGAAAAAGAAAGTTTGGAAGAGGAGCTCAAGACTGCAGAAGAGATTCTGGAGAGGGATGAGCTAAAGGACAGGCTCAGCAACATCCAGCATGTACTGGAGCGTCTGGAGAAGGATAGGTCAGAGCAGCGCCAGGAGTGCAGAAGAATGAGGAGGGATCCTCCATTCTAGATTGTAGGAAAGAATGTATGATGTAAACATAAAAAAAATTATGAATAAAAAGAGTTTTGCAAACATATGTGACACAAATATATATAGAGATGCATATATAATCACAAACGAACAAAGTAAATAAAAAGAAACAGAGTTTAACAAGAAAATAAAACAGCGTTAAAGAAAAAGAAAGAAAATGAAGAGATCCTAAAACTAAGGTTTGTCAGATCGTCGCAGAAGTTCCATCATCATGTGCTTCATCTCAATCAGCATGGATTCATGAATGTCAAGACGCTGTTCCATGATGTCGAGTCTGGATGAGCTTGACTGAGTAGAACTGGAAGGAACATTCTGAGCAGCTTGAGAATCTGGAATGGAAGCAGAAGCAGCAGGAGTGAACACAACTGGTGCAAGTGCTTGGCATCTAAGAGCTTCAGCCTCAGCTTCAAGTCGCTCTGCCTCTAGTCTGGCTTGTTCAGCCTGAGCTGCTGCTAGACGTGCAGCTTCTTCTGCTTGAGCCTTCTTTCTCTTGGCTTCTTCAATAGCTTCAAGAAGCTTATTCCTCTGTTCTTGTTCATGAAGAGCCACCCTTCGAGCAAACCTTTGCTTTGCAGCCTCAATGCTCTGACTTCCCTCTGCATGCAGGAGCTGCATCATAATTGGAACTTGAGCCACTAGCCAAGTGCCCAGATTGTTCCACTCATCAGCCACACATTCAGCATTCTCACTGAGGTCAGTCTGACCGTGCACATTGCGGAGCCTCAAAGAGGCTTCATGATAGAAAATATTGATGCACTCAGAGAGAGATGTGGGTTGGAGGTGAGTATAGGGAATTATGGAGAGGTTGGTTTCAGGAGAGGCTGGGTGATTGCTGCTATGAGCTTCAGAGGCACCTTGTGGAGAACCAATGTTAATCATTTGAGTATTGGGTTCAGAGGTTCCAAGGTGAGGGTCTGAAGTTTCAACCAGAGGATGGGGTGATCTAACCGAGGATTGGTTAGACACTGAATGTTCGGGTTCAGGTTCAGGTTGAATAGGCTCTTGGTGGTCAGGGGCAGGATGAGCTTGTTGAGCCAAAGGGTCTGCCTCTTGTAAAGGATTGGCCAAGATAGGTTCATCTGGGTCTACTAGACGTTCAGGTCTAGGGCCAGGATATCTCCTAGGGCTTGGACAAGTGAGGTAGTATTCCTCTAAGGTAGACACCTTTTCTTTTCTAACCTCCATGAATTTTCTAATGGATTCAGAGTTATTGGAGGGAGAAGAATCAGCAACATTGGTTGGGAAGGATAAAGGTGTATAGGCGGTGGAAGAGTCTGTATCCGTGGTTCTGGCAGCAGGACGTGCTGATGCTCTGGGAACAGAGTGATCAGACGTTCTGGGTTGTGGTTCTGTTTGGTTTGGCTCTGGTTGTTCATGGATGATGGGTTCAGAAGATAATGGGTCGTACGGAATGGTAATGAGAGAGGTTGGATCTTCTGACCTAGAGGGTTGGTTCTGAAGCAAATTCCAGAGAGGTGCTTCAGTAGGGGAAGGTTGAAAGAAGGAAGATCTTGGGGAATGTGGTGGAGTGGTGGTTTGTGCAGCTGGTTGGGATTCAGGAATAGGAGTGAGGGGATTTGAGGAGTGTTTGAGCATTGAAGAAATAGGGAGTGCATCAAATAAATTCAAATCATCATCAGAAGCAAGTGCAGGCTTACTTGAATGTGCTGATGATCTAGTCACTCTGGCAGGAGGTTCAGTCCTTCTGACCACTTCAGCAGCTGGTTCCACCCGAGTAGGCTTCACCACGATTCTGACCTGCTTCTTCTTCTTCTTCGGAGGACCATCCTCATTTTCACTATCATCACCATCATCAGGCTTTCTCTTTGTCTTTTTGACCAGAGGGACATCGGATTCCTCAAAAGATTCGTCCATTATCATCTTCCTCTGAGCTTTCTTCTTGGGAGGAGAAGGAAACTCTGGAGCTGGCGGCAGTCTGCTGACGAAATCATCAAGATCAATTTCGAATCCTTGAGCCCTTAGGTCTTCAACATAGCACCGGATGGCGTCAGGATTGTCTGCCTGTGTCCACAGAGGGTAGTCATTCAGAGGCATCCTTCTGCTTCTGATCTCAGAAGATGTGTCTTCATGAGCAGGAGCAATCTTCTTCTGGACCAAACCCATCTTCTTCAGAGAATTTGCAGTGAAGACATCACTGACAATGGTGCTCAAATCCTCTACACATCCAGCATTGACTAGATCTTGCACCAGGTTGCTTTCAATGAGAAAGTCTGAGAGCAGTCTCCCAAAGGGGATATATTTGATTGCTGACTTGATGGAAGCAGTGGTGCGAGACTTCCGGATGCATTCCTTCAAGTAGGAGAACAGGAAGTAGGGAAGGCAGATCTTCTTCTGGTCTTGGATGAAGAACAGCATCACCTTCTGGTTGAAGTTGATGTAGTCTGGAGAACTGCCCTTCGGTCTCTGGTTTATGCAGTGGAGCAGGATTTTGTGCCAGATCCTGAGCTTGGGATGAAGGTCCATCACCTTGTAACTTGTCTTGCCCGGTTTGTAAGTAGTGTACAGGGCCTGGTTGACGATATCCTTGGTGCTGGGTTTCAGCTTCGATTCCGTGAGTTGGAAACGAAACCCATAAGCAGTGTCTGCACCCAGCAAGTTCACAAAGGACTTCTCCGTGATGATGATCTTTCGTCCGAGAATGTACGATACCACCTGAGTATCGTCGCAGTCGGCATGCTTCCAGAATTCCTCTACCAATCTATCATACACCGGTCCTCGAAGTCTGTTGAAGTAGTTTCCCCAACCTTGAGCTTGGACTTCGGGACGAAGATCATACCCATTTGTAGCCAGGTTGTCGAGGTTGAATCTCCATTCTGCCAGGACTTGGAGTTCCTCAGGAGGATATACGCAGTGAACGGCACAGCCCCGTTCTGCAATTGGAACACACTGTTCTTGAGCTTGAACTTGTTCTTGTGTCGGATTCTCAGGGCCCCTTTGACCCGTTGCTAGACCAACTACCATGTGAGGGAACTGAGGTGCATCTGCAGTAGATCTTCTGGTTTGTCTCACCATTTTTGAAGTGGTTGAAGGTTTGAGGTAGAAGATGAAGGTTGAAAGATGAAGAGAGATCGAGAGAGAATTCGAGAACAAGCGGTTTCGAAAAAGCAGAGAGAGCGAGAGTAAAATCCGGAAGTGAAAGAGATCGTGTGTGTATAGTGGGTTTTATCAAATAACCGTTGTTGATTCAAAAAGCACTTTAAGATCAACGGTTGAAAATTAAAGATAGATAGTAACAGTAAAATACACAAATCACACACAGGAGAGAAGCATATCTACACGCAATCATAACAGACTGTCACACGGGCACAAGGAACTATGCATCAGAAATACTGACACACGTGTTGTTGTCTCAGCTTCAGAGTCAGTACCAGTGGGTACACACACTCTGATTGAGTTACCTTCTGGACTAGACATCTTCTGATCAAGAAGTATCATAGTCAGAGGTTCTGATCCATCTTCACTCTGGACAAAAGTCCATGTTCAGATTTTTCAGAATAAAATTAAATCTATCCTCTGCTAAGGGCTTTGTAAAGATATCTGCCCATTGATGGTCAGTATCAACAAACTTCAGAAGAAGTACGCCCTTCTGTACATAATCTCTAATAAAGTGATACTTTACCTCAATGTGCTTTGCCCTTGAATGCAAGATAGGATTCTTACTCAATGAGATTGCAGCAGTGTTATCACAATAGATTGGGATATTGCTCTCAAGGATCTGATAATCCTCCAGCTGATGTTTCATCCAGAGCATCTGAGTGCTGCATATTGCTGCTGAGATATATTCTGCCTCTGCAGTTGATAGTGCAATGGTTGATTGCCTCTTGCTTGCCCATGAGACTAGATTGCTTCCCAGAAATTGACAATTTCCTGAAGTACTTTTTCTCTCTGTTCTATCTCCAGCATAATCAGCATCACAATAACCTGAAAGCTTATACTCTGATGTTTTCTTATACATCAAGCCAAGGTTAGTGGTGCCTTTCAGATACCTTAGGATCCTCTTAACAGCAGTTAAGTGGGTTTCCCTTGGATCTGATTGGAAACGAGCACATAAGTGAACACTAAATAATATGTCTGGCCTAGATGCAGTTAAGTATAGAAGTGAACCTATCATGCCACGATAGAGCTTCTGACATACTTTACCACTTTTATCTTCTTTCTCCAGAATGCATGTAGGATGCATTGGAGTCTTGGCCACTGTAGATTCCAGCATATTGAACTTCTTCAGAAGTTCTTTAGTGTACTTGCTCTGATGGATATATGTTCCTTCTGGTGTTTGATCAACTTGTATTCCCAGAAAGTACTTTAATTCTCCCATCATACTCATCTCAAATTCAGCCTGCATCATCTCAGAAAATTCTTTGCATAGAGATTGATTAGCAGAACCAAATATAATATCATCAACATAAATTTGCACAATTAAGATATCATCTTTATAAGTCTTGCAAAAAAGAGTTGTATCTACTTTACCCCTTACAAACTCATTCTCCAGAAGGAATGAGCTAAGTCTCTCATACCATGCTCTGGGAGCTTGCTTCAGACCGTAGAGTGATTTCTTCAATTTGAACACATGGTCTGGTTTCTTCTCATCTTCAAAACCTGGGGGTTGATGAACATAGACTTCCTCTGAGATATAACCATTTAGGAAGGCACTCTTTACGTCCATCTGATGTAGTACTATGTTGTGATTTACTGAGAAAGAGATCAACAGTCTGATTGCCTCCAGTCTTGCTACTGGAGCAAATGTTTCAGTGTAGTCTATTCCTTCCTGCTGGCTGTAGCCTTGAGCAACTAGCCTTGCCTTGTTTCTGACTACATCTCCTTTCTCATTCAGCTTGTTTCTGAATACCCACTTTGTTCCAATAACATGGACACTCTCAGGCTTCTTCACTAAGCTCCAAACATCATTCTTGGAGAATTGATTCAATTCTTCTTCCATGGCCAGAATCCAATCCTTGTCCTGAAGAGCTTCATCTATGGACTTGGGTTCAATTAAGGACACCAATCCTTTCAGACTGAGCAAGGTCTCTTCAGAAGATCTGAAGGCAGATCTGGTTCTGACTGGTTCGTCTTTGTTGCCCAGAATCAATTCCTTAGGGTGAGCTGCAGTGATTCTGCTCTTCTTCAGAGTTTGTGAGTTAGAGGAACCAGCTTCTTCCTCTGGTTCATCTTCCTCTGGCTCAGCTTCCTCTGGAGCTTTGCCTTTGTCAGAAACATTAATGCTTAAATCTGCAAACTTATCAACTAGCTTTGACTGGTCAGAGTCAAGCTTATCATCAAATCTAACATGAATAGATTCTTCAATAGTCTTAGCATCAGTATTATAAAATCTAAAACCTTTAGATCTCTCAGAGTAACCGAGTAATAGACACTTAGAAGACTTAGCATCAAATTTATGCAATCTATCCTTAGTATTGAGAACATAACAAACACAGCCAAAAGGATGAAAATAAGAAATGTTGGGTTTTATGTTCTTCCACAATTCATAAGGAGTCTTATTCAGAATTGGTCTCACAGAGATTCTGTTCTGAATGTAACATGCTGTATTTACTGCCTCTGCCCAAAAGTGCTTAGCCATGCCAGTTTCTTGGAGCATGGTTCTAGCCATCTCCTGAAGAGTTCTGTTCTTCCTCTCAACAACACCATTTTGTTGAGGAGTTCTGGGACAAGAGAAATCATGTGCAATTCCATAGGAATCAAACAGACTCTCAAACTTGTCATTCTCAAACTCTCCACCATGGTCACTTCTGACACGCACAATCCTACAAGCCTTCTCGTTTTGCACTTGAGCAATGAAGGTAGAGAACACAGCATGAGACTCATCCTTGCGGGTTAGAAACTTTACCCATGTCCAGCGGCTATAGTCATCAACGATAACCATCCCATATCTCTTGCCACCTATAGACTCAGTTTTCACTGGTCCAAAAAGGTCGATATGCAGAAGTTCCAACGGCCTTGAGGTTGAAACAACATTCTTTGCCTTGAAAGGGACTTTTGTGAATTTGCCTTTCTGACATGCTTCACAAAGAGCGTCTGAAGCGAACTTCAGATTGGGTAAGCCCCTGACAAGGTTTAGCTTGCTCAGCTGAGAAATCTTTCTCATACTGGCATGCCCTAACCGTCTATGCCATACCCACTGCTCTTCATTAACAGACAGAAGGCACTTCACATTCTGAGCCTCCAACTCAGATAATCTGATCTTATAGATGTTGTTCTTCCTCTTGCTGTTAAACAGAACAGAGCCATCGATCTGACTTACAGCCCGGCAGGACTTTTGATTGAAAATAACATCATAACCCTTGTCAGCTAATTGACTTATAGACACATTAAGTTATGAGTTAAGCCGTCTACCAATAACACATTATCAATGCATGGACTACTATCTACACAAATAGTACCAGTACCAACAATTTTACCCTTTTCATTTCCTCCAAAGCCAACTTTGCCTCCAGGCTTAAGTTTCAGCTCTCGGAACATACGCTTTTCTCCCGTCATGTGACGCGAGCATCCACTGTCCAGATACCATGATTGGTGTTTCAGTGGAGCTATCAAGGATATCTGCAACATAGATAATCTTGTCCTTAGGTACCCACTTTCTGGGTCCTCTCTTGTTAGTTACCCCAGAGGTTCTGATCACCTTGGGTGTCTCAACATAATATTTTAAAGGAATATTTGCATGATATTTAGTCATAGAGAAAGATCCCTTTTTAAGAGGATGTTTAGCAACTTTAGCAGGTACAGGATCAGGCAATATGGTACCAGAGGGAACAAAGCATTCATACAAGGATTTAGCTTTAGACACAGAGGGCTCATTTCTAATTGGTTTAGAATAGCCAATGCCATGCATTCCATTTCTGCTTACGCCATAGATCATTGAAGCCATTAAGCTTCTATCCACGCTTTTAGCTAGGAATCTTTGAAAAGACTTTTCATACTTAGATTCATTTCTACAATCAGAGGCATCACAGGCAACAATTTCTTCTAACTTAGCAATCTGGTTCTTAAGCACAGAGTTAGAATTGATCAAGGCATGATTATCATTTTTCAAATCAGAAATAATTTTCTCATGTTCAGAAGGAGTCTTGGAAACAGCAGATAAGTTCTTTTTCAGCTTCTTATGCTTAGACAATAAGGAGTTATACTTATCCATAATATCAGACAATGCATGTTTCAGTTCAGAGGTAGAGAAAGAAGCGAATACCTCATTTTCATCGTCTGAGTTAGGATCTCCTTCTGATTCTGAGTCAGAGTCAACAGCTTCCTTTGACTCTGCTTCCTTGTCTTTGACAATAGCCATGAGTCCTTGGACTTCACCATCAGAGTCAACATCCTCTGACTCTGATTCATCAAATGTCACCATCAGACTCTTCTTCGTCTTGAAGTGCTTCTTTGGCTTCTTGTCCTTCTTCAATCTTGGACAGTCACTTTTGTAGTGCCCTGATTCTTTGCACTCAAAGCATGTGACTTCCTTAAGCGAGGACTTCTTCTGACCTGAGGATTCAGACTTTCCTCTTGCCTTTCCAGAGCCTTTGTATTTGCTCTGCCTGTGCTTCCAGATGCGATTGAGTCTCTTGGAGATCAGAGTCAGCTCATCTTCATCAGAATCTTCTGATGCTTCTTCAGATTCCTCTTCTTCAGCTTGAAGAGCTTTTGACTTCTCAACCTTAGCCTTTTCAGATTTGGATTTCAAGGCTATGGACTTTTTCCTCAGATCTTGCATCTCTGAGCGCTTCAGCTCATGGCATTTCAAAATGCTGATGAGTTCTTCTAAACTCATATTCTCAACATCTCTCGTGAGCTCTATTGAAGTCACCAAAGGCATCCAACTTTCAGGAAGACACCTGATGACTCTTATGACATGATCTTTTGTTGTGTAGCTCTTGTTGAGAGGTCGTATGCCAGCTACAAGCAACTGAAATCTGGAGAACATTTCTTCAATGGACTCATTTGGCTCCATGATGAAGGATTCATACTTTTGGATCAAGGACAATGCCTTTGATTCTTTGACTTTCTTGTTTCCTTCATGAGACATCTTCAGAGATTCGAAAATGCCTTTTGCAAACTCACGATCTGTAATCTTCAGGTACTCTTCATAGGAAATAGCACTTAGAAGAATTGCTCTTGCTTTGTGATGTTGTGAGTACAGCTTCTTTTGATCTGCAGTCATCTCTGACCTTGGGATCTTCTTGCCATCTGCATCAACTGGACGCTCGTAGCCATCCACAATAATATCCCAGAGATCTGCATCGAAACCCAGAAAGAAACTTTCCAGTCTATCTTTCCAATATTCGAACCTTTGACCGTCGAACATAGGAGGCTTTGCATTGTAACCATCTCTTTGAGTTTCACTGGTGGTGGCAGCCATTGTTTTTCACACCGGCCCGGATCACTGAACACTGTTAGGTGTGGTAATCAGAACTTGCGCTCTGATACCAATTGAAGGTATGAAAAACGGTAGAAAGGGGGGTTTGAATAACGTTTTCAGTATAAAACTTCCACCTTAAAGATTTTTGACAAATCTTTCGAGAACTTAAGTGCTAAAGATAAGAGATAGAAAAGCACACAAGGATTTTATCCTGGTTCACTTGATAAATCACTCAAGCTACTCCAGTCCACCCGTTAAGGTGATTTCTTCCTTCTTAGAATGAAGGCAATCCACTAATCAGGTAAGAGTTACAACTGCACTTGAAACCTACAAGTGACTAACAATTACACTGACTTAGCTCACACTAAGATTCACTCTCTTAGTCTTCTCTAGGATCCGATCAGCCTTGATCTCCTAAAGGAACTAAACAAACTGTTTATCAAAGAATTGTTTACAAGAGATTTGCTTCTAAAAAGCTAATAGTAAACTCAATGAATTTCAGATGAAAGAAAGCTTAGAATAATTTGAATATGTCTTGCGCGTATGTATTGCTTCTAGCCGCTTCTTTCAATCTTCAGCCTCTATATATACTCCAAGGATTAGGGTTGAGCGATGCATGGGAAATGCTACCGTTGGAGGGCAGTTCTGGAAAATCCAGCTTCTGCTGTGGCTGAGAACGTTAGGTAGGTCGTCAGGAAGGTACAGTTGCTTTTGTACTTGGATAGCGACGCGACCTTTAAACCTAGGAGACTTCTGATCAGGGGAATGCTTCATATTGGAACTTGTGAAGCCGGTTGATCAGAGTCAGAGGGAAAGCACAGATCCTCTGACCATTGTATCTTCTGATTCTGAACTCAGAGGGAAGAACATGGCCTTCAGAGTTTCTTGCTTCTGGACTTCAGAGTTTCCACTATTCAGCTTCTGGATCTTCAGAGTCTTCTACACCATCAGAACATCTGAACCTTCAGTGTTTCTTGGTTATCAGAACATCTGGATCTTCAGAGCTTCTAGTGACTGAGTCCTCATCAGAGTTTGTATAACTTCAGAACTTCTGAAGCTTTTCCACTGTTCATACTGAACATGGTGAATGCGAAAGCGTTGCTTGGGTCACTCTTTATACACAGTGCTTCTGATTTGTGTGAGATTGAGTTGAGGTCAGAGCCTGTAAATAGCACACTCAGAAAAACACGTTAGAGTACCACAATTGTTCATATCAAAAGGTTAACTTGTAATCATCAAAACATAGAGTTGTACTACTAGATCAAAACTTGATCTTACAACAACAATCTGATTGATTCTAAGCGAGCCATAGGAGCAAATGTTTCATCAAAATCAATTCCTTCAATCTGAGTGTATCCTTGAGCAACTAAACTAGCTTTGTTTCTTGTTACAGTACCATTTTCATCTGTCTTGTTTCTGAAAATCCACTTAGTACCAATCACATTCACATCATTTGGTCTTGGAACAAGATCCCATACTCTATTTCTCTTGAATTGACCCAGTTCCTCCTGCTTAGCATTAATCCAGTATTCATCAGCTAGTGCCTCTTTGATGTTTTTTGGTTCAATTCTGGAAATGAAACACCTATTAGCAATAATATCTCTGGATCTAGTAATCACTCTTTCATTCAGATTTGCTATAATATTCTCTTTGGGATGAATTTTCTGAATTCTGATTGATGGAACAGCTTCCCTTGGTGACACTTGCTCACTTTCTTCATTAGTTTCAATGTCAGACCTGTTGTCAGTAGCAATTGGTGGATCATCAGTTGTGTGAGTCATACCATCATCTGCATCATCTTCTTCCAGATTGATTCCACTGTCATCAACAACCACATTAATAGATTCCATCATTGTCTTAGTGCGGAGGTTAAATACTCTGTAGGCTTTGCTATTTACAGAGTATCCCAAAAATATTCCTTTATCACTCTTGGGATCCAGTTTTCTTCTTTGCTCTCTATCAGTCAAGATGTAGCATTTACTTCCAAAGACATGAAAGTATTTGACAGTAGGTTTCTTCCCTTTCCACAGCTCATACAATGTAGAGTTAGTTCCTGAGCGAATGGTTACCCTATTATGAATATAGCAAGCAGTTTTTATGGCCTCAGCCCAAAAATGGCAGGGAACTTTCTTTGCATGAAGCATTACCCTTGCAGATTCTTGCAAAGTCCTGTTTTTTCTTTCAACTACACCATTCTGTTGAGGAGTGATAGGAGCTGAGAATTCATGCTTGATTCCATCTTTGATACAGTATTCAGAGAATTTACTGTTCTCAAATTCCTTTCCATGATCACTTCTAATCTTGACAATTCCATAGTCTTTCTCCCTCTGAAGTTGTTGACTCAATTCTCTGAAGACTTCAAATGTATCTGACTTTTCTGCAATAAAACTCACCAAGATGAACCTTGAAAAGTCATCAACACAGACAAAGACATACCTTTTTCCTCCAAAACTTTCTTTCTGCATTGGTCCCATTAAACCATGTGAAGTAGTTCTAGTGATTTTGATGTAGCTACATGAGTTAGTTTCTTGTGAGGATCCTGAGTCTGCTTCCCAATTTGACACTCTCCACATACTTTGCCTTCCTCGATCTTCAGTTTGGGAAGACCTCTGATAGCCTCCTTTGTAATGATCTTCTTCATGCTTTTAGGATTGAGATGTCCTAATTTTTGATGCCACAACTTTGTTTCTTCTTCCTTGGACACCAGACACTTGGTTATCAACCCTTTGCTTAGTGGAGACCACATGTAGCAATTGCCTTTAGATCTTATTCCAATCATAACTACCTCTTCATTCTCATCTGTAACTCTGCAACCTGCTTTGTTAAATGACACATTTAAATCTAAATCACACAACTGACTTATGCTGATCAGATTTGCAATCAGTCCTTCTACAAGTAGAACATCAGTTAGCCTTGGAGAATCACTATTGACAATCTTGCCTGAACCTTTAATCTTTCCCTTTGCTCCATCACCAAAAGTGACAAAACTAGGTGAATGAGGTTTAACATTTTCTAGATACATCTTCACTCCTGTCATGTGCCTGGAACAACCGCTGTCAAAGTACCAGTCTTCTTTGGAGGATGCACGCAGAGAAGTATAGGCAACAAGGGCAGTGACATTGTTCTTAGGTTGCCATTTTCTCCCTTTCATAGACACATTTTTCTGTGTAGGTTTCCAATGTTGTGGCGTCCCATACAATCTGTAGCAATAGGGTCTTATATGTCCATGTTTTCCACAATGATGACACCTCCATCTTGAGTTTATCTCTTTCTGACTGAGAGAATAGGAATAAGGCATCTGGCGATATATCGGGGGGGTATTATGTTGTATCACCTGATTTGTCTTTGTGAACTCAGTCTTTTTTTCAGCAGGAATGTGTTAGTGATTTTTTTGCTTTCCTCAGTTCCAGAATTATCAGTATATCCTAAGCGTGTCCTATCTTTTGCTTCTTTTCCTGCTTCTAGAATTAAATCAAACACATCAGTTCCTTTGTTTAGCATGCGAACAGATTTGATCATACCTTCAATTTTTGATTTTAACATGATGATTTCTTCTTGAAGATTGCCATTTGTGATTAGCAAGTTCTGCTTCTCAGCCTTCAGATTCTTGACAGTTTCATCCAACTTCTTCCCCCTTTCACATGCATCTTCCCATTTGTTGAGTAGGAGTTTATAGGATTCAGCAAGTTCTTCTTCTGATATCTCACCATCACTTGAGTCAGCTTCTGAGTTGCACTTACCAGTGAGCCCCATGATTTGAGGTTCCTCTTCTTCTTCTGAATCATCATCTGACCAAGTAGCCACCATACCTTTTCCTTGCTTCTTCAGAAAAGTGGCATATTCACTTCTAATGTGACCATACCCTTCACACTCATGACATTGAACTCCTTTTGCTTTGATAGACTTGTCTTCCTCCTTGTCCTTCAGTGCATTCCCAGAGTTTTTGATAATGTCTGACTGTTTGTTAGTGACATTTGGTCTGTATTTTCTATCAAATCTTCTCATGACCTTGTTAAATTTTCTCCCAAACAGTGCTATAGCCTCAGACAGGTTTTTATCTGACTCTTTCTCACTCAGATCATCATCTATAGTTTTTGACACAAATGCAATGCTTTTATTCTTTTTCTCTGATCTTTCATTTAGAGAAATTTTAAAAGTTTGTAATGAACCAATGAGCTCATCAACTTTAATATTTCCTATATCCTGAGCCTCCTCAATAGCAGTGACCTTCATGTCAAATCACTTAGGTAGGGACCTGAGGATCTTTCTGACAAGTTTTTCTTCAGACATTGGTTCCCCCAGAGCAAATGATGCATTTGCCATGTCTCGCACCTTCATGTGAAATTCAGAAACAGTTTCCTCCTCCTTCATTTTCAGGTTCTCAAATTGAGTAGTAAGAAGTTGCAGTCTTGACACTCTCACCCTTGTGGTACCTTCATGAGTTATCCTGAGAATTTCCCAAGCATCCTTTGCCACAGTACAAGTGTTGATCAATCTAAACATGTTCTTGTCCACTCCATTGAATATTGCATTCAGTGCTTTTGAGTTACCTAGAGCTTCCTCATCTTCTTCCTTGGTCCATTCTTCCTCAGGCTTCAGTTCAGTGGTTGAGGTTCCTTCTTTGTCACTCTTCACAGGATGCTTCCAGCCTTTGACAATAGATTTCCAGGTCTTGTTGTCAATTGATTTCAGAAAGGCAATCATTCGTGCTTTCCAGTAGTCATAATTGGTACCATCCAAGATTGGTGGCCTATGAACAGATCCTCCTTCCTTGCTGTTGTCCATGATACCAGAAATATCTCCCTGAATCTCACCCAAAAACAGAACAGGGGTGTCTGCTCTGATGCCAATTGAAATTCTGGTTCACACACTGGACAGATGTTGTGCCAAATGTCTAAGACATCGAGTACAACATATGGAATGCAGAACACACAGTACAATAAATATATCAGTAAAACAATAAAGATGGACACAAAGGATTGTTAACCCAGTTCGGTGCAATATCACCTACGTCTGGAGGGTTTCACCCAGAGAAATTTCTTCCACTATTATAGAGAAATTGTACACAAAAGATCTCTCAGAACTGCCACAGTTCAAACCCTTTCTACCTTACTCTACCCGTGTAAGAATACTTAGTCCTCCCCCTAAGTATGAGAACCCCTCTCACTTTCTCTAAATCACTGCCACAGTGATTCAACAACTTGTAACAAATACAAACACAGATCTCATGATCAAACAATTAACACACAACTCTCAGTCAAGAATAACAACACAAGAATATGCTGAGAGAACAACAAGTAAGAACTCACACAAGAGTAAACCCTAATTTACTCAACAGAAGCTCTCCTAAACAGCTAGGTCTAGGTCTTCATATATAGTAGTCATCCAGGCCTTGTCTTCAATGGGCTTGGGCGAGCAAAGAGTCCACACACAGCCAGGGAGTTACCAGGAAACAAATCTGTAACAAAAGTCTTCAATTAAAAAGTTTCCTTTTCCAGAAATAAGCCTCCCACAATTTCTCAGATCAAATCACTAAACCGGATTTGATCACATTCAGTATTACCCTTGACGGCGCACAGAAGCTTCCAATCAACCCTAGCTTGATTACAAAGTTTCACAGTAACCCAAGCCAACTCAATGCAGATCTCGTAGGGACAGATGTCATAGACAAGATGTTATGACATCGGGTACGACATGTTGGCTTTAAACATACATTAGCTAAAATGAAGACAATCATAACAAAGGAACAACAATCTCCCCCTTTGTCAAATTTTAGCTAATACAATCCACTACCATAAAACTCTTCAGAACAATTCTTGCAGCTTGAAAAATCAGTGAAGAGTAACCACATCAGACAGGGTAGCTTACATAAAGAACACACTTCAACATAGCCAATAGCAGCAGCAGCGAAAAATCAGTGAAGAGTAACCACATCAGACAAGGTAGCTTACATAAAGAACACACTTCAACATAGCCAATAGCAGCAGCAGCTATGCACACAGAAACACAGATCCACACTCAGTGCAGTGACATACATCCCTATAAGAGTTCAACACAGTCAACACACACACAACTAGCACAATATTACTACTGCAACACATCATACTACTGCAGCACATCTTCAGAGTTTAGCACAGCCAGCAAATGCCACAACCACACTACAAATACACCACTACCACTACAATACTACTACCCCTTATTAGCAGAATTTGGCAAAGGGTCACAAGAAGAAGAACTAACACCTTTGTCTCAGCAGCTTTCATCCTCAGAGTCTTCCTCAACCACTATGTGGCAGTTAGTACACAAATTCCTAACTTCCCTCTTAATTTTTCAAACTTTTCCACATCCAAAGCTTTGGTGAATATATCTGCTAACTGTAACTTAGTTTCCACATGTTCAAGAACAATGATTTTCTCCTCAACTAAATCCCGAATGAAATGATGACGAATATCAATGTGCTTTGTTCTGCTGTGTTGGATTGGATTCTTTGAAATATTGATGGCACTTAAGTTGTCACAGTATAATGTCATGACATCTTGCAAGACATTGTATTCCTTCAACATTTGTTTCATCCACAACAACTGAGTGCAACCACTTCCTGCAGCTATGTATTCAGCCTCAGCAGTGGATAAAGAGACACTATTTTGTTTCTTACTGAACCAAGAAATAAGATTATTCCCCAAAAAGAAACATTCTCCTGAAGTACTCTTCCTATCATCAGCATTTCCAGCCCAATCTGCATCACAGTATCCTATAAGCTTAGAATTTTTATGATGAGCATAGAGTATGCCATAGTCACTGGTTCCACTGACATATTTGATAATCCTTTTTACTTGAATCAGATGACTTTCCTTGGGAGCTGCTTGATACCTTGCACACACTCCAACTGCAAAAGCAATGTCTGGTCTGCTGGCACTAAGATACAGAAGACTCCCTATCATGCTCCTATACAGACTTGGATCAACATGAATTCCACTATCATCTTTAGTTAACTTGATATGAGTAGCTGCTGAAGTTCTTTTGTGAGTAGATCCTTCAAGACCAAATTTTTTAACTAACTCCTTGGCATACTTGCTTTGAGAGATGAACATGGACTCTTCCATCTGCTTCACTTGTAATCCCAGAAAGTAGTTCAATTCGCCCACCAAACTCATTTCAAATTTTGACTTATTTGTTGAACAAACTGTTGCACCATATGGTCTGACATTCCTCCAAATACTATATCATCCACATATATCTGAGCTATCATCAGGTTTCCATTATCATTTCTCACAAATAGAGTCTTGTCTATCCCTCTTTTCCTGTATCCTTTATTTGTCAGGAAATCAGTTAATCTTTCATACCATGCCCTAGGTGCTTGCTTCAATCCATACAGACCCTTTCTCAATTTGTAAACATGATCTGGAAAAGATGGATCCACAAAGCCTTTTGGTTGTTCAACATAAACCTCCTCATTCAGATAGCCATTCAAGAATGCACTCTTAACATCCATTTGATACAATTTGAACTTCAGAAGACATGCCACTCCTAACAACAATCTGATTGATTCTAAGCGAGCCACAGGAGCAAATGTTTCATCAAAATCAATTCCTTCAATCTGAGTGTATCCTTGAGCAACTAAACTAGCTTTGTTTCTTGTTACAGTACCATTTTCATCTGTCTTGTTTCTGAAAATCCACTTAGTACCAATCACATTCACATCATCTGGTCTTGGAACAAGATCCCATACTCTATTTCTCTTGAATTGACCCAGTTCCTCCTGCATAGCATTAATCCAGTATTCATCAGCTAGTGCCTCTTTGATGTTTTTTGGTTCAATTCTGGAAATGAAACAGCTGTTAGCAATAATATCTCTGGATCTAGTAATCACTCCTTCATTCAGATTTCCTATAATATTCTCTTTGGGATGAATTTTCTAAATTCTGATTAATGGAACAGCTTCCCTTGGTGACACTTGCTCACTTTCTTCATTAGTTTCAATGTCAGACCTGTTGTCAGTAGCAGTTGGTCGATCATCAGTTGTGTGAGTCATACCATGATCTGCATCTGCATCTGCATCATCTTCTTCCAGATTGATTCCACGCTCATCAACAACCACATTAATCACCGGCCCTTGAAGAGACACGTTTTTAAACTTGTGGCCCTAACCAATGCGTGAAAACACGCGTCTATTCGCAACCATTACCTCTTCATCTTCCTTTCTTCACCTATAAGAACACCACCAAACCTCTTTCTTACCACATCCAATTCTTCAAACAGTTCTCTCTAAAGCTCTTCCAACAATTCTCTCTAGAGCTCTAAGCGAAACCCACTGCTTACAAGGAGCATCCTCTTCATCTCCAAAGCTCTCCAACTATATTCTTGGTAATTTCTCCTCCCCTACATATCTTAATGCTTCCACTGTTAACACTTCATCTATTTATACTTCTTCTTATAATCTGAAACCTTGAAAATCAACTTAAACTCTCTATCTCCAAGAAAAATCTAAACAGAACCGACTTCCTATCTACTCAGCATACCCTTATAATCCCAATTTCCTTTTAATTTTAGGAAGGTTTCCTCTCAAAATGGTTGCAAAAAATCCCCGTAAAGCACCTAAGAATTGTAAGAACCCCACGGTTGCAGATTCTCTATGGATCTCCCGGAAAGTCACAACTAGATATAGTGACTACTGTACTACCCCCAAAGTGATGGATTTGTTAATTGACTACACCTTTAGGGCTGACGGTGATGATGCTCACCTAGATATAATTGCATGCGCCCCTGATGAACCTTGCTGTTTTGGGAAACCTGACTCTAATGGGAAAAATCACACCTATTTTTTCAAAACCATGTTTTTTGATCTCAAATACAAACTTCTTCTTTCTGATTTCACTTGTTCTAGTCTATCCTTAATGAACATCGACCCAATCCAACTCTCTGCCAATGGTTGGGCCTACCTTAGGGCTATTGAATTGCTATGTATTTGAAGTTGACTTTCTGTCAACTATCCACTTAAACCTCTCTGATTTTTACCTTGCGTTTCAAGAAAGAAACTTGGCAAAATTTGTTGGTAAGAGTCACATTTTGCCTTTACCCCAACTCATATCGCTGAAAAGAAAATTCTAACTTTGTATTGTTTTTTGTACTTTTTCAGCCAAGATGTCTCGCCTTTCTGAAGATGACATTCTCCGCTTTCGTCGTGAACAACAGGCGTTGAAAAACAAGTCATCGCCCGCCAAAACCTTGATTGAACCCGAGGGGAGCCATTCAGAAACCGAAAAGAATGCTCCCAAAAAGAGAAAAAGAAAGAACCAAAGTTCTGAGAAGCCCGCAGAAAAAATTTCCGGCCAATCTTCAATGGAAAAGTTTATGGCGAAGAGGGGAAACCAATATGGGTCCTTCAGCGCCCCACCCCCTTCCTGAAAGTATGAAATTAAGGAATTTGAAGACATTACTTCAGAAGAAGTCACATCACTTTGGGACTCCAGAATCAACTTCAACTCCTTGGTGGACACAAATCTTGTGTTTGAGGCGGACAGAGAAAAGAAAAGAAAAATCAGCCTTCAAGAGGCATGTCAAGCCGTCATGATTAAGGGTTTGGAAACTGCAGCGATTTCCAAAATGATAGAGATTGAAGACAAAGAGAAAGAGAATGCCAAGTTGAAATCAGCCATGAAATTGGTGGAGAAATCCAACAAGGCTAGCTAGAAGAAAGCCGCGGACCTGGCTTTGGAACTTGAGAAGATGAAGAAAACATCAGAAGAAAACCAAGCCTTGATGAAGGCGAAGGAAGAAGAAACCAATAATTCAAGGAAGAGGCGAACCTTTTGGCCTCCGAAAATGAAAATCTAAAGAAATCTGCTGCTGACCTTTCTGCTGAGACCACCTCTTTAAAGACCTCCATTCTGTCACAACTTGAAGCTGGCTTTGGCAAAGCCAAAGAACAAATTTTGTGCCTCAATCCTAATCTGCCCATCAAGACTGAAGGCATTGATCCTTATGCTAGGATCATTGATGGAAAGTTGGTTGTTCCAAACTTTGATGAAGAAGAAGAGGAAGGAGAAGAAGAAGAAGAAGAAGGAAATGATGACAAAGGTGAAGATGATAACCACAAAGAGGGCGAAGGGGAAAACCACTAATCCTTCGCCAGAAAAAATGGAATGTTGATGTTTTGTTCCCTTCCTGCTTTGACATTAAGCAATTTAAATTCCCCGCCTTTATCGTTTTGTTTTCCCCCTACTGCTTTCTCTTCAAATTAATGCCAAGAGTGTTCATGATACACCCAACTTGATGCTTTCTCTTATTTTACATTTGCAACTTCTTCACTCTAACTTAACTCAAAAATAAGGAAGCAACTATCACCGTAAAATCCTAGGATTAAAGTTTTAAAACGAAAAGCCTTAGAGTTGCATATCTTCGTAGTAATATGCAATATACTACACAATATATTAATGAAATGAAGAAATGAAATAATTCACTGCACGAGTACCTTGCTCCTTCATCCATTCAATGCTAAGGTGTCAGCCTTGTTGTACAATCGCGAAAAACTTTTGGTATTTCTTTAACAATTATTCTTTGAATTCATGAGGCCTTTGCATTTTTTAGTTTAATCAGAAATAATGTGTCAGAAGTTTAACTTTTTCTGGCATGAAATTTTGCTCGCTTGGAGACTTGTGCTTAATTTGAACAAGCTTAATCCAAATTAAGGCTGTGCTCATGAATTCTTGGTCAAATGCTCTAGTTTTAAGAGACTTACTCTTTCTCAATTGTCTAGCATCGCCCAATTGATAGACCTAAGTTGGAAATTAAATAATGTGCTGAAAAAGTAACTATTCGATTTTTTGAAAGGTTATGCCTCGTTAAAAACTCTCACGCCCGGGGTAGAGAAAAGAGTGCATACCTGTTATTCATTATAATATTGTGTCATGCCTCGTTAAAAACTCTCCCTTCCGGGTAGAGAAAAGAGTGCATGCCACTAAGTCTTAGCAAACCACATAGTCTTAACACACGAAACAAACATACAAACCACAAAACAAACGAACACGACATAGTCTTTAAACACAAAAAACAAACTGAAAAGAAATTTCCAGAATGGCGAATCAACTGTAGTAATAGCGCAAATGTTGTGCATTCCACGCCCTTGGAATCCTGCGCCCAAATAACTCCTCTAGGTGGTAAGCCCCATGTCCTAAGTCACGCAAAATTCTTTACGGCCCCTCCCAAGTAGGTGTCAGCTTTGAATCAGTTGGACCTTTTGCCTTTCTGCGTAGTACCGAATCGCCCACTTGCATGTGTCTGGGCACCTCCCGCGAATTGTAACACCTCGCAGATCTTTGCTTAACTGCAGCTTCTCTCAAACGAACCTCAGCCTTCACTTCATTAGCCAAATTCAGATCCACCAGCATATTTTCTTGATTCTGCTCTTCATCATACATTGCAACTCTAAAAGCCATATCCTGAATTTCCACTGGAATCATTGCATCAACTCCATAAGCAAGCTTAAAAGGTGTTTCTCCTGTAGTGGACTGTTGTAACACCCCGATTTCCAGGTGTCACGTTAGTAACTCAAAAATAAACTTTACGCGGAAAACAGGTATTTTTTTTTTCGTTTGATTCTTTTTCTCTTTTTAATAAAGCGATAGAAAGTAAAGACATAGCCCAGCAAACTAAACTAACCGATGTACATCATATAAACATGTACAGCCTCAGCTGCACTCCAACGTCACGCGCCCTCGCAGTGACTCCAAAGTAGTGTGCCCGTAGGAAAATATATACAGATCCAGAAACGTGAGTGATAAAGTTATAAATACAATCCTCCATGAGAAAGTCGGCCTCAAAATGGCCTAAGCAAAGACCCCTATGGTCCAGCTGACTCACTGTGGTCCCTCAGTAAGAGAACCACACAAAAAGCCATGTGTTGGGAACCTACCCTGTCCCAAAAGCAAAACGAATCAGAGCTCTACACAAAATATGATGCCTGCCTAAACCTACCCTCCCAGTACCGCTCAAAGCTCCTCCTCCTCCTCCTCGTCGCTCGGCGAGTAGCTGTCAACGTCGGTGTCGGAGTCAGAGTCCACCGTGATCATCTCAGTATCCAAGTCCACGACCTCCTTCCTAACTATCCTGCGAACAACCCTAGTCGAGCCCATCTCAACATCTACCTCCTCAGAAAGGACATCCTCCTCCACCACACGAACCAGGGGTTCCACACGGTAGCCGCGTGATGGAGTAAACGGAAAACGGCGAGAGGCAAATGGAACAACATGCTCTCTCTTCGGCTCCACGAGCCTCGAGGACGACGCAACGTCGGTAGGATCGACAGCAGTAGTAGGAAGTGGCGCGACAGGTGCGTCAACATCAGCCTCGATCTCGGATGGGTCCTCGTCATCAGATGAAGATGAAGGTGGTGAAGGTGGTCCTCGGCCAGTGCCTGGTCCACAGCGAACTGAAGGCGGTAAGTTGAAGCTCAGCTCCATGCGTCGTAGAACTCCCCTCGTCAGACGTCCACGCTCGTCAGTACGGTCCTCCATGACCCTTCCCCGGTACGTCGACCGATGATCCACAGGATCGATCACCCAAGCGGTGGGGGCATGTCGGTCAACCAGCTCAAACCTGATCCCCCCCGAGGGAGAGACCATCGAAAACCAGTCTGCCATCGACATCTGGCAGCAGGCCGACCGCCCAAACACAAACATGAAACCAAAGCCAAGGCGCTAGGGTCAACTCACAGAATAGAGTAATTATACAGACGACATGTGATTGGGGGTATAGATATATATGTTTATGTATATATATAAATATATTCCTAGCATGTTATCAGCTCTATCATTAATTCGATAATTCAAACAGCATACAATTCCAGTCAGGGTGAATGTGTGCGTGAAATGCAATTCAATATGATCCGGATAGTTGTTTGGGATGGGCACCAACGAGTCTGCCCTACACCGGCCTAGTGTCGACAACTCTGCTCGCGTGTCGCTTACAACCCATGCATAGTCAGATCAGTCCCAACCACCTTAGGTCGTACCACTTTGCCCGCTATGCCGAAGATACACCCAAGTGTTCTCAAATGAAGGTCATCCCAACCTTCGTAAAGGCGTCCCAACTTCACCGAGGCCCAATCTTTCGACTGTACCAACCTTGAATGTATGCATGATGCAATATGGTTAGCCAAACATCGAATCGTCCTCACAACGCAAGTGTTTAGCTTAAACCTCAATTCCAAAACTCTAGAGTTTAATGTCGACCCTACGACATAAACTCCAACAACAAGAGTACCAAAGTACTCGGTGACTTCCTCACGTCACCGTGGCTCACCCCTGTGGTGTCCAACGATTCTCAAGAACTCACGACAATGTCGACTTTTCCCCGTCTTTCGCAAATCATTTTCCCGTTAGATTCCCTATGGTTTATTCGTTAATGAAAACGTTTCGAATTGAATCAGTCAAGTTATGAGTTTAATTCTTGAAGACTAAGTTCTCTATGGTCTCTAGTTTCCAAAATTCTATTCATTCTAAGTTTGCCAAAATCCCACCAAGTGTAATCTCGGGGAAAGTCTAAGTATACAAACGATAGCTAAGTCTCAAACCTCGTGTTTGGACTCGCCTAGGGTTGTTCATTCCACCCGAAAGATCAAAAGGAATCAATCCAGTGATTCTTCGCTCCGAAATCGTGTCAAGGCGCACAATTTAATACAACATCAATATCATAAGTTATGAAAACAACATAACAATAACTCATCATCATAACCAATATCAAAGCAATACACAAGTCAAATTTATCGGCGCCTATCATGCAATCTTAGCTAATAGGTAAGTTGCCCTAACCTCGAGTTGCTCCAACCTCGTGGTATAGGTTTTCCTCACAATAAAGCTCCGTAGTACCCAAAGTTCCTTCAACTCTGTGCCGTGAAATAGAGACAAGCAGCTCGAAGATCGGTCAAAAAACGACAAAGTTCTTCTCCTCTCCTTTCTCCTCCAAACTCACGGCCTCAAGGCGGTGAATGGGTAAGTTTTGTGATTTTTTTACTATTTATAGGAGAGTGAAATCGCGGGAAAATGAATATTTCGCGATTCCGATTTTTGCAGCACGTTCATTGGTGAATTCTAAGCGAGATTCTGGCGACAGAATTCCAGAACTCTAAACAGGTTTCTTGAATTTGAGAAAAACGATCCATAAGCGGTGTAAGTCAGATGACAAAACTTCGTTCTGAAGAAAGATTGGAAACGTCGAAAGAAATCTGGAAACGCGGATGGAAACTTCGTTAAAAGCTCCGAATAGAAAAAGTCTTCAATCAGCGTTTGAATTTAGAGTTTTTAAAGGAAAAAATTTAGCGTCGTCGGACTTCCGAGAAACGAATCCTATCGTGCGTACAGTCCAGAGTTCCGAAATGAAACACTGGTCGAAGGAAAAATAAAGAGAACTTCTTATTTTTCCAAGGATTTGAAAATTCGCTTAAACGTTGCTTTAAGAGCGGAATTAGCCTATTCTGGACACTCTCGCCATAAGGCGGGTGTGCAGACGACTCGCACTAACTCCTAAAACGACTATGGTATTATCCTCAAGCAATTCCTGAACTTTCTTCTTCATTAAACTTTCCCAAACTGTAAACTCCTGTCACGCTTACGCCAGTCCTACGCGTGAGTCAGAAATTAAACATTAAATCCAGTTCTGCAAATCCGGGTCTTACAACTGTGGTGTTGTGTTGTGTTGTAAGCCCATACTACAGTTATCAATTCATCAGTCCATAAGTCTTTTGCTTCACCTAGACGTTTCTTCACACCATTCAAAATGACCTAGTTTGCTGCCTCAACCTGACCATTAGACTGCGGATGCTCCACTAAAGCAAATCTCATCTCATTTCCCATTTCTTCACAGAAATCTCTGACTTTCCTACTTGTAAATTGTGTTCCATTGTCAGAAACAATTGTCGCTGGCATGCCAAACCTGCAAACTATTTTCCTACAATAAATTTTTTTAACCTTTTCAGCTGTTATCTTCGCCATGGATTCTGCTTTAATCCACTTTGTGAAATAATCCACTACCACTAAAACCAACCTAACCTGAGCTCCTGCTGGAGTAAAAGGTCCCAATATATCTACGTACCACATTGCAAATGGCCACGAAGTACTCATTGAACTTAAAACTTCCGGAGGTGCTCTGTGAAGATCAGCAAAAACTTGACACTTTTCACATTTTTTGACATATTCCATACAATCGCCCTTTAGGGTTGGCCATTAGAAACCTGCTCTCAACACTTTTGAAGCCAAAGATCTTCCCCCTACATGACTCGCACAAACGCCCTCATGCACTTCAAACATAATTCTTTCAGCATCTTCCTTGTTAACACACCTCAGCAAAGGAATTCCAACGCCCCTTCGGTAAAGCTGATCCCCCAAAACTTTGTAGTGACTTGCCTCGCGAATCCGATCTTTGGAAAACAAAGCTAAGTCTGATCCATCTTCCTCTAAACAAAGTCGAATTTGATCCATCCAATCCAAAGATGCTCCGTCTGTAGCCATCACGACATCATCTCCATTTACGCTGGGACCTTTCAAAGTCTCTTGAATCACTGACTTGTTGTTACCCGGTTTCTTTGTGCTTGCTAGCTTGGAGAGAATGTCAGCCCTGGTGTTTTCCTCTCTTGGCACATGATTAACTTGAACCTTGTCCATCTGTTTCAGCAATTCTTGAACCTTTATCAAATACTTAGCCAACTGGGTATCCTTCGCATGATAGTCTCCTTTTATCTGATTTGTAACAAGCTGAGAATCAGTTTTGATTAAGAGACAATGTACATTCATCTCAATGGCGAGCCGCACTCTACTATGATCGGCTCATTGCTTGGTTATTGCTTGCCTTAAAATCAAATTTAAGAGACTGCTCAATAGTTACTCCGTCTGGACCTTCCAAAACCACACCAGCTCTGCTTCCCTTTAGATTCAATGATCCATCAACTGACAAAATCCATTCAACTTCATCTGGCGCTTTGACGAACGCACTGTCGCGGGTGCGTGTCAAAGTATTTTTGCTTTGAATGCAGTACAAGGTGTTAACACCAGGATCGTTCTCACAAGGACTTGATAAATTATTAATTGATATTAGAATAAAACAAAAAACCTAAAAGGGGTTGATTGATTGGATTGAAAAGTAACAAAGCAATAACTAAATAGACTAGTCAGAAGAGAGAAAGCGTTAGTCATCAGATTATAACATTCAAGTGCAACAAACCTTCATTGGTTACAAAAGATTAATTCTTCCTTATTGTTTCCCTAATTCGTGAGAGTTGATTAACTAAGCGAAAATCAATTCACAGTTTCCTAAACTAAGCGATTAAGAAACAGTTACGAACTAACATGAACTAAGCGAACATGCATCAACTCTTATTTCTAAAACTACGGAATTAAGCAAACCCTAGATCAGAAATAGAGATGAAGAGAATTAATAAAGAAGAAATTTGCATTAAGAACAGAACCTCAAGTTTGCAAACACAAGAATATTAAAAATCCTAAGACTAACTAGGGAGTTTAGCAACTCATATTAGAAAAGAGGGAAAGATATTAGGAGAAGGTGGAGGAGGTGATGGTGAGATGTGGTGAGGTGGTGGTGTGGTGGTGAAGTCTAACAAAAACCTAAACTCACTTATTTATACTAATAAATAAACTTGTTCATCAAGTAACAATCTTTGTTATCTAAATCTTTTCTAAATCTTCACAAAATCGGGCCCACATAAAGGAGTAAGCTGCTGAACAATCAGGCATTCGCGGGTCCCACAAGAAGTCTGAATCTTCAATTGAGGTAAACATGAGAGTTGTAGCTCTTTAAGTCAGCTTCACGGGCCTTCAATCGGATCCTAATTCGGAGTTCTGTATTCCAAGATATGATCATTTTAGTGCAGACTGTTCCAGACTCGCAGGATTAGCGACAGCAACTTTGTAAGGCAATTCTGACCATGTTAGAAGCTTTTTCTAGAATTGTGCTGAACATCAAAGTTGTAGGGCTTCGAGTTAGATTTCCAACGACATATTATGCATCCTATTGAGATATTTATAACTCCAGATTCAACCTGTTCTAGCAAAACAGTCACAGAAACTAAGTGTAGAATTAAGCTCTTTTCCTTGAATAATCCAAATAAACACTAATGGTCAAAACATGGCTAAATCATAACAATTAAACACAAGAATGTATATAATGAAGCTTAGAAAGACACACGTAAAGTGTATCAATTATGCGCTTATCAAATACCCCCACACTTAACCTTTTGCACTCCTGGGCAAAACTTAATTTCAAAGAAGAATCAGAAAATCACTTATGATAACAAGTACTTCCTAAAACCTAAAAACTCAGCTCACACTTATCTTTGAGAGGTAGAAATTCGGATTTATGAGCAAGAAAACAACCACTTCATTTTTCACAAAGATTAGACAAATAAGAACTTCATCACCTACATTCCAAGCCAACAAGAAATTGCAAATTGAACATCAAAGTTGGATGCAAGTGTTATACTCTCTACTCTCAAGTGTTTGGGCTTGTGTTTAATCATGCTTAAGCAACTCTCATCATCTCATGAAAACATGCATCTATCATAGGCTTGACAAGATTCTAACACACCAATTAAATTGAACAAATGCATACAAAGATCAAAGGACTTTTGAAGGTTGTAATGAGGCCAAGGTCAATGAAGGATTTATGAAAGATATTCAGAGTTAAAACCTTAGGAAAAATAAGAGCAATGGGGAATAATTCAAATTAAACTTACTCACAACCCCAAGAATTAACACATTCTTCCTTTTACAACTTCATTTTTTCAACTTCCACTTCCTTTTCTTTTTCTTTAGTACCTTCCTTCACTTTGTAACTTCTCTTTTTTTTCTTTCTTTTAAGCATTTCCAATTTTTTTTCTTTCAACTTCTTTTCAGCTTGCTTACAATTTATCCTCAAGTAAGGCACCTCTTTTGAGCAACTTAGACCATGCATTCAAATAAATCACCCCCGCACTTGTTGAATACTCATTCCCAAGTCAATTCCAAAGCTCTTACATTTCCTAAGGTAAGGTATCATCATTGTATTTCACTTAGGCTTGTAATGAGCTACAAAAGAATAGAGATATTAGGCTCAAAGGGGCTAAAACAAAGGTTAAAACATGCAAGGTAGGCTTTTTAGGCCATTAGCTTATTGAAAAAGAATGCCTTATCACATCAAAGTATGAAAATGAACAACAATTTGAGTCAGAATCAAGTCAAGTTCTGCAGTGCATATAAACATGAGGAAATCACACAAGAAAGAAGAGAATCATGGCAAAGATATTACCATTCAAGTGTTTGGTCCAAAATCTCACAAGGTCAGTCTCACATGGCAAGCATATAACACAATGAATCCAACAAATCAGTTCTCAATGCAAATCATGATGAAATCAAAATGCAAGCAACTTCATCCAAAAGAGACATGAAACTTAACAGAAAAGTGGGTACATTGCTCACAAACTCAGCATCTCTAAAACTCATTGAAAAAGTGTGAACTCTTTTATTGAAAACAATAAAAACAAAGTAAATAAATTGAAATTGCAAACTATCCTAACTGAGGTTCTACTACTCCTAAATAAGATTCCCACCCCCACACTTAAATCACACATTGTCCTCAATGTGAGGCACAAATCATCAAATAAATTAGACAAGTGTAATAAAAGAGAAAGGTTAGGAAAAACCAGGGATCAAGGGAGCTGGCGAGGCATGAAACCAGGTAATGCTCTGAATCTGCTATCACCTGGGTCCGGTGGAGGCCTTGCATTAAGGGGAAGCTCATAGTCTTGAGGCACAACAACGACAATCCACAAGTCAGGTGGCTTTGGAGGGATCTCATCTGCAACAATCTTAACAAACTCAATCTGTTCTCTAGCACCTTCAGCATGACTCATGACAATGTTCAGTTTGAGTGAAAACTTTTTCCAAGCATGTGTACCACCTGAAATAGTAAATGAAAAATCAGTACATTCAACAATCAACTCTTTGTCTGGAGGCTTCGGTAGAGGTTTCAAAACATATTCCTCCATGGAAATTGACTCCTTGCAATCAACAGAGTCTCCAATAAGCACGACTTTTTCAAAAATGTCTAGATTAATTAAAAGCGGCTTATGTGGAAATATTGCTAATTTAGATCCACGTTCTACATCCATCTTCTTAACTTCATCCCTTGCAAAACATTTCTTGAAATCATCCAACAACTTATTTTCTTCTTCACCATGATACATCTTCTCACTCTCATAAGTTCTCTGTGGAAGAGGGAGATGTATTGCTTGTTGGTTGTCTTCATCATTAGAATCAGCATCAGAAGCAACATCGACTTCAAACTCGTTAACATCACCAGAACCATCAGTGTTAGCATCAAGATGAGTATCAACACAAGGATTAATTTCATCATCAATCTCCGCATCAACTTCATTTTGCAATGTGGGAGCGTGTGCAACTAGCTCGTTAACTGGAGCTTGTGAATTCGCAGTATCTTGCAGGTGTTGATTAGCATTTGCATTGAGATTTGCAGACATTTGGTTCAACATGTCTTGAATTTCTTGCAATATGGAAGGTTCCTCGTGTCGAGGTTGTTGAAACTGGGCTTGATTTGCTTCATATTGCTTTGAAAGGTCTTCCAAAAATTGGGGTGGATCATTCCAAGGTTGATGAAATTCCTCTTGTGAATGATGTGGATCATGAAATGGATATTGAAATTCCTCTTGCGGATAGTAGCATGGTGGTGAATAAATAGGCTGCTGGAATTGTCGTTGTGGATGATAGCAAGGTGGGTCACACCAAATATTTTCAAAACTCTCTTGTGGATAACATTGAGGTGACTCAAACAGTTGTTGATAGCTCTTGAGCAATATTTGTGTAACAAAATATTGTATCTCGTCGAGTTTGGCTTCTAGCTTATCAAGTTTAGCTTCCATCACTGCAAAAACTCCACAAACTAACACTTGTGATCCAATATTATCTTTTTTTTTTTCACCACAAAAAAAAAGAAAGAAAAAAAAACACGTTAGTAAAAAAAACAAGAAAAAGAGTTCAACGTTAGTAAAATAAAACAAGAAAGAAATAAAGAAAACAAAAAAAAATTGAACGAGACCTGAAACAATAAAAGGAAAAAAAAAGGTTAGTAAAAGAAACAAATCTAGTAATAATACTAAGAATAATAACTATGAAGGGAAAGAAGACAGAAAAGATAGCAAAATAAAATAAAAGAGAGAAAAGATAGAGAATTAAGAAAGAGATAGTGATATAAAAATAAAAGATAGGAAAGAGAATTAGAAGATATCAGATATGAATAAAAGATATGTGATAGATATAAAAGATATGGATATAAAATAAAAACACAATCTAGAATCTAATAATTAAAAAAAAAAATCAAGTGTGACTATAACCGCTGGTTCCTTTTTTTTTGTATTTATTTTAATAAAAACGAAAATAAATTAAACAAAAAAGGGAAAAAAATACTCTAAAAACAATTAATAATCACCAAAGTCCCCGGCAACGGCGCCAATTTGACGAACGCACTGTCGCGGGTGCGTGTCAAAGTATTTTTGCTTTGAATGCAGTACAAGGTGTTAACACCAGGATCGTTCTCACAAGGACTTGATAAATTATTAATTGATATTAGAATAAAACAAAAAACCTAAAAGGGGTTGATTGATTGGATTGAAAAGTAACAAAGCAATAACTAAATAGACTAGTCAGAAGAGAGAAAGCGTTAGTCATCAGATTATAACATTCAAGGGCAACAAACCTTCATTGGTTACAAAAGATTAATTCTTCCTTATTGTTTCCCTAATTCGTGAGAGTTGATTAACTAAGCGAAAATCAATTCACAGTTTCTTAAACTAAGCGATTAAGAAACAGTTACGAACTAACATGAACTAAGCGAACATGCATCAACTCTTATTTCTAAAACTACGGAATTAAGCAAACCCTAGATCAGAAATAGAGATGAAGAGAATTAATAAAGAAGAAATTTGCATTAAGAACAGAACCTCAAGTTTGCAAACACAAGAATATTAAAAATCCTAAGACTAACTAGGGAGTTTAGCAACTCATATTAGAAAAGAGGGAAAGATATTAGGAGAAGGTGGAGGAGGTGATGGTGAGATGTGGTGAGGTGGTGGTGTGGTGGTGAAGTCTAACAAAAGCCTAAACTCACTTATTTATACTAATAAATAAACTTGTTCATCAAGTAACAATCTTTGTTATCTAAATCTTTTCTAAATCTTCACAAAATCGGGCCCACATAAAGGAGTAAGCTGCTGAACAATCAGGCATTCGCGGGTCCCACAAGAAGTCTGAATCTTCAATTGAGGTAAACATGAGAGTTGTAGCTCTTTAAGTCAGCTTCACGGGCCTTCAATCGGATCCTAATTCGGAGTTCTGTATCCCAAGATATGATCATTTTAGTGCAGACTGTTCCAGACTCGCAGGATTAGCGACAGCAACTTTGTAAGGCAATTCTGACCATGTTAAAAGCTTTTTCTAGAATTGTGCTGAACATCAAAGTTGTAGGTCTTCGAGTTAGCTTTCCAACGACATATTATGCATCCTATTGAGATATTTATAACTCCAGATTCAACCTGTTCTAGCAAAACAGTCACAGAAACTAAGTGTAGAATTAAGCTCTTTTCCATGAATAATCCAAATAAACACTAATGGTCAAAACATGGCTAAATCATAACAATTAAACACAAGAATGTATATAATGAAGCTTAGAAAGACACACGTAAAGTGTATCAATTATGCGCTTATCACGCTTTCTCCTATGGAGACATTTCATTAACAATATCTACCAAAACATGCGCCTTCACTTGGCCCTTTTTCTCAAACACAATACCAAATTCTGACAACCCTACAGCCCAATAAACCATACACCTTGCTAAGTCATGCTTATGTAGCACTTGGCGCAGAGGGAAGTCAGTTTTGACATTGATTTTAAAACCTTGGAAATAAGGCCTCAAATTTCGGGCGGAGATTATTAAAGCTAGTGCAGCTTTTTCTATTTTTTGATACTTCGACTCAGCCCCTTGTAAAGCATGACTCACAAAATATATAATTCTCAACTCATATTTACATTCTTGAAATAAGACAGAACTTACAGCATTATCTGATATAGAAATGAAAATTGACAATGGGATACCTGGAATTGGCTTTGACAATATGGGAGGCTTAGATAGATGCTCCTTTAACTTTTGAAAGCTTGTTCACATTCATCTGTCCACTAGAAAGCTCTGTTTTTCCTTAAGCACTGAAAGAATGGAGCCGCCTTACTCCCTGAGCAGGGTAGAAACCTTGACAAAGTTGCAATTCTTCTCGTTAGCTTCTGCACCTCCTTCACTGATGTTGGGCTTTGCATTTCCAAAATTACCTTGCATTTATCTTGATTAACTTCAATTCCCCTTCTAGTAATCATGAAGCCCAAGAATTTTCCACTTTGAATTCCAAAAGAGCATTTCTCCAGATTGAGGCGCATATTATGCTTTATGATTTCCCCAAAAGCTTCAACTAAGTCCAAACAATGACCACCCATCTCTTCTGATTTGACCACCATGTCATCCACATAAATTTCAATATTACGCCCTACTTGCTTTTCAAAAACCATATCCATCAACCTCTGATAAGTAGCTCCTGCATTTTTAAGCCCAAATGGCATAGTTTGATAGCAATAATTTGCTTGATTTGTCATAAATGCAGTTTTCTCTTCATCCGGTGAATACATTTGAATTTGATGATACCCGGAACAGGCATCCATCAAACTCAGCATTCCAAATCCAGAAGCCTTATCAACCAGCTTATCAATGTTTGGGAGTTGATATGAATCTTTCGGACAATGTTTGTTCAAATCTGTATAATCCGTGCACATTCGTCATTTCCCATTACTCTTTTTAACCATAACAACATTCGCAAGCCAAGTAGGATACTTCACTTCAATTATGAAACCTGCGTCAATCAACTTGTTAGTCTCCGCCTTCACTGCAAGTGCTTTTTCTTCACCCATTTTGCATTTGAGTTGGGCGATTGGCTTCACACCAGGGTTCAGTGCCAATTTGTGACATATGAATTCTGGATCAATTCTTGGAAGATCTCGTGCGCTCCAAACAAATAAATCCATGTTTTCAGCTAGCAATTGCACCAACCTGCTTTCTTGAATTGGAGTCAGATTTACCCCAACCTTCAAATTTCGTTCGCCCACTTTCACTGTCTTTGTTTCTTCCTCTGGAGTCATTTTGGAATCAGGAAAGCCCTCTCTCGGATCCAAACTAATCTCCTCTTGATCAACATCTACACCAAAGACTATGTGTCCCTCTTTCACTGCTCTTTTTCCCACGTGACCATATTGCTTAAAGCTGTCAGAATAACATTTTCTAGCAACCACTTGATCAGCCTTCAAAGTCCCTACTCCACCTTTGGTCACTGTCAAATGCCATGTTGAAATAATCGCCCTAAGTTTGTTCAACGAAGGCCTTCCAATGAGCACATTATACGGCGATGTGCATTTTACCACTAGAAACTTAATAGCAAAAGTTTCTGCACTTTTACCTTCGCCAAAGACTGTACTTAGCTCTACATACCCCCTTACAAACACTTTATCTCCTGAGAAACCAACTAACGCCCCATCATATGGAAACAAATCAGCTTTTGTAAGCCCAAGTTTTTCATATGCATCACCATAAATCAAATATGTAGAACTCCCTTGATCCAGAAGTACCCTCTCAATTTCATAATCAGCAATTTTTGGCATCACCACAATTAGATCATCCTCATGAGGCTAAATTCCCGCAAAATCTCTAACAGTAAATGTGATATCGGGTTGGTTGATGTTGGTAAATCCGCAAGTGTACGAATCCACCCGGTTTTAAATATCGAACCACAGGGATTGTAAGTGACTAAATTCAGCTTAAGCCTTGAGTATGAAGGTTTGTATTATTGAATCAAAGATATGTCGAAGTAGCAAAGAATAAAATAAACAAAAACTCAGAAAAGAACATGCTTTGGGTTCTTGCTCAACTAGTCAATTCAAGCACATCATTCTAAGCACATGAACTCATGAATCTCTCCTTGATGATATAGCCTAGTTAGTCACTTATTGATTCTTCACATAAGCAATTCTCTCATACTAAAAGCTAAGCTCAATTCCTTGTGTACTTAGTCATTTATATGAGGTTTTAGATCATGCAAATTCAGGCCATCAAACCCCAACCCTTCCTCTATTCCTAGTAGCAAGCATAGAAGGGGTAATCCCAAATCAGTTCCCTAATCTATAACAAACTTCCGTTCTGCTTATAGAAAAGCATAAAGCAAGCATGCATACAAGCTTAGATTGATATTCAGAGAATGGGATTCAAGGAAAGAAGAAGAACATGTGGGAAAGAACTTAAGATTATAACTTAAAGATGAAAAGTCTTACATGAAAACCAAAGCATAAGAAGAGAGATTAGCCAAGCATGGCAAGGCTAAGAACCTGAATTACAAGCTTGGAAGTCTTCTCTCACTCTCCTAGATGGTCCTCTTCTTCTAAAATTATGTAAAAATGGAATAGATATCAAAGATTACCAAAGAAAATGACTAAAATCCTATTTATAGGCAAAAATCACGAGTTTGGGCTGTTCCGGGCGCTCAGGCGCCAATTCAGAGCGTCTGTGCGCCAATTCCATGCTGAAAAAATTCCTTTGGAAGGTAATTGGCGCCTAGGCGCCAATTCAGAGCGCCTAGGCGCCAATTCCAATTTCTGGAACAGGGCAATTGGCGCCTAGGCGCCAATGGAGCATGCCTAGGTGCTCAGACTCACTGGAAAGTCCCTTGATCTTCATTTTAACTCCTCTTTACTCCTCTTTAAGCCTCCATTCAATTCTCCAAGCCTCTAGACCTTCCCTCTTCAGCTGATTCAACCTGAAACCTTGATGAACATACTTGGAAAATATCTTGAAACTTAAAGGTCAGTTTTGCACAAAGGCTCCAAAACAAGTGGAAATTGTCTAAGACTCCTAAACTCTAATAAAATGCAACTAAAGCCCTTATAAAACTACAAAATTACTAAACTAATGCAAATGCACAAATAAAAGTAAAAATGCATGAAACACTACATGAGACAAACGAAAAAGACTCAAAACTTACAACGAAAAGACCCTAAAAACACTACTAAATCCGGGTCATCAGTTGACTCCCCAACTTCCCCAATCGTTGGCATACACAACATTTATGGAGTGAACATACCGCTTTCTTGAAGAATTGGTCATGCCCCCTCCTCGGAATCCTACAAATATGGAATGGATACGCCCCTTGGTTTCACCTCCAGCTTGTTTCTTTGGTTCTGCATCCTCGATTTCATTTCCTGCTTCATCACGCTTTGTTGAGGTTCCAGCTCCATCTGATTCCTTTCACCCCTCAAGTTGTCGCATATCACCAGCTTTTATCAAAGCCTCGATCTCTTTCTTCAGTGGAAAGCGATCGTCGGTATTGTGTCGCGCAATCCGATGATAATCGCACCACTTGTTTCTATCCACGTTGCTGGGTGGGCGTTTCGGTTGTTTTGGAAAACGAATCGTGTTCGCTTCTAAACACATGTGCAAAGCCTCTTTTAAATTAACTGCAAGTGGGACCGACTTGTCTAGTTAGTTTCTGGTCCACGTCATTGATTGTCCATCACCACGATTTCCATAAGGCTGAACACGATTTCAGAAATTAGAGCGGTTATCGAAACAACCTGAATTATTGTAACTCCTTTCACCGTTTGTAATTGCTCCGCCCGAACGCTGATCGTTAACCGTCGCCTTTTTTGAATCTGACTGTTGTTGTTGGCCGGTAACTGCAGCGTTCTTGCGGTTTCTCTTTATGCGATCACTTTGCTCCTCTCGAATGAAACCTTGCACCCTGCTACGCAACTCCGCCATCGTCTCCACGGGCTTACGACTTAGATTATTGTTCAAACTGCCTGATTGAAGACCAAGTTCAAAAGTTGCGATGCAAATTTCTGGCATCTTGTCCTCCAAATGCACCGATAGTTGATTGAAACGCCCCATAAAAGATTGAAGGCTCTCATTAGGCCTTTGCTGAACATTGAATAAAGCCGTTGGAGTCACCTTTTGGGCGCGGCTAGTTGAAAAATGTGACAGGAATTTGGCAGACAAATCCATGAACCCAGCAATTGAACGCGGTGGTAACGTCATAAACCAAGTCATTTCTGACTTCTTGAAGGTTGAAGGAAGCATCTTACATTTCAAAGCATCCTAAGCACCCACAATAACCATCTTAGTGTTGAAGTACACTAAATGATCCTTTGGGTCAGAATCTCCAAAATATGAGTCAAGAACAAGAGTTTTAAAATTATCTGGAACAGTAGTGTTTGAAATTTCATCTGTGAACGGTTGGAAGTCTACCACCGTCTCTGCCATTCTACGATCGCCCTCTTGCAAGCCCTGAACTTGATTGATTTCAGCAAGTTGAGTTTGCAGTTGTTGATTGTGTTGGCGGAGATCAGTTAGATCCGCCATGATCCGCTGCAAAATGTCAGGAGGAACGTTGTCAGGGTTGACATGATTTTCCCTTCCATTCGCCCCAGATCGATTCACCATTTTCAGTGAACTAGAAGCCTAGGATTGAATTCCTCGGCCCCACGGTGGGCGCCAATGTTCCGGTCTAGAACTCTCCGGTCAGGGCTAAGCAATTAGAAAACAACAGTAAAACAAGACAAAGTAAGGAATGAGTAAAAATGTGTTGAATCCCCCACCGCTTGGGCGGTGTCCTTTATTTATATGTTGGTTTTGACCCGTGCGGGTCATGGGTCGCCTGACCCGATATTACAAAGCTGATAAGCCCACTAAGTTACAAAGGTCGTAAGCCCAATATCAGTACAGTCTGACATGGGGAAACTATGCGACCATGTGCCTTTTTGTGGATATTCATGACTTGCAACTTTGTCTGCGCATTGTCTTTGCTTCTGGCAGTTTTGATGCTATTGTTTGTATACCGTGATCCCTCGAAGCTTCACCAGTTCCTTTCCAGGTATCATAATGTGATTGGCGATGATGATACCCGTGACTGTTTTGTGTGGAATCAATATTTGGATGGGGTGTATTCAGCCAAGGCAAGATATCGATGGATGTTGAACATGCTTGCTAATCCAATCTCGGTGGCTCAGTCTTGGTTAGATTTCTGGAATTTCTCGATGCCGGAAAATAGGAGAGTATTTGCATGGCAAGCAGCCCAAAATGCAGTTCCCACCATGGCGGTGTTAGCCCGTCACCACTTATCGGTTTCGGATGTTTGTAGGCGGTGTAATGTCGCGCAAGAAACTTTGATGCATTGTGTCCGTGATTGTCCCCTTATAGAGAGGGTCTGGCGTGCTATAGGGTTCTCTTTGCCCTCCCAGTTCTTTTCGCCTATAGACTTCTATACTTGGATTTGTATGTTTTATAGACGAGGGTCGGTGATGGTTCTAGCTACGACTTGGACAATTTGAAAGCAGTGATGCATATTTTATTATGGTGGTGATTTGCAGATTCTGCATCGGGTGGTCCGTGAAATCCATTCGCTTTGGGATCCGATTGCGACAATGTTTTCGGTGGTGGTGTCTGCGACGGTTGAGCGTTGGGTGCGATGGCATCTACCCCGGGAAGGTTTTGTGGCTTTGAACACCGATGGCAACTCTCTGAGGAACCCGGGTCCGTCGGGTTTTGGGGGTGTGCTACTCACTGTGGATGGGGTTGGTTGTTTGGTTATGCAGGCCATATTGAGACCACTGATTGCCTTCATGCGGAGTTACTTGGGGTCCTTCATGGCTTGGAGGTTTGTTGGGAGCGTGGATTCTGGCGTGTAGCCTCTTTGCGGATTCAACTCTAGCTTTGGGGCTTCTCAAAGCTAACCATCTTATTTATCACCGGTATGCGTCAATTATTTCTCGAGTTAAGCGATTGTTACGTCAGAAGTGGGAAGCGGTTTGCCATCACTTGCTTCACGAGAGAAATGCTGCAACAGATTTTATGGCTATATTGGGTGCTGACTCGTCATCTTCTTTGCTGGTGTGGGATGAACCTCCAGTGGCCATTGCCTCCGTGTTACTTACCGATCGCCTAGGGACTGTTTTCCTTTGGGAGTAGCGTTTTGTTTTTTGCTTTCTTTTCTTTTAGTTTTTATTACAAAAAAAATATAGTAGAAAATTATATACTAATATTGATGGAGAATATCGAACGACTGAGATTAAGAGCTGCTGAATATAGAACGGTTCTAAAAAATCACATGAAATAATATGTATAATTACTTAAAAGCTCATATGTAAAAACAAATATATGAAACATTGTTTATTGATAGACTATTTTACCCTTGAGGTTGCTTAACTTCTCCTTTATATTATATATAAATAAAGATAAATATAAATATAAATATAAATATAAATATAAATATAAATATAAATAGATAGATAGATACAATTATAGATAGATATAGATATAAATATATATATATATATATATTAATAGATATAGATATAAATATAGATATAAGTAGATATAAATATTGATGATTTAATCACCGACTTCATATTCAATTTTTTCTCCAAATTATTAGAATTATGTTCAAAAATTGCAATTTTTGGTAAATGAACTTAGATATCATATTATCAATTTTATTTATTAAAAAAATGTTTGCAATATAATTAAAGAAATAGATAAAATGTCTTCGAAGGATAGTTCAAGATGTGTTTTCAAAGGATTACTCAATGGTAAGAGTTAGAGGACATATAGATTAGGGAGATGAAGGTTCCGAGATCACTCCTTACATAATGTGTAACACCCCGATTTCGGTGGCGTCACTTTAGTAACCAAAAGTAAACTTAATGCGGAAAAACGTGAATATATTTTTTTTGATAATAAATAAGACAAAACTGAATTAAATAAAACCCAATTGCGAAAAGCAATAAAACTAATATGCAATATATATGACAGCCCCCGCTGTAAATAGCTAGCCACGTCACGAGTAAACCTCCAGTGACGGGTAAGAAAGTGTAACGCCCGTAGGCAATATATACAAACCAAATGAAAAGGGTGAAGTGTCCGCAACACCATCCCTCAAAACTGAGAATGAGCTGGCCCATCGGCCTGAAACAAGATCTCCTATGTCCAACCAACTCTCTGTGATTCCCGTAAAGAAACCACACAAAAAGCTATAGGTGGGAAACTACCCTGTCCCAAAAAAAACAAATGATGTTCAGAGCTAAGACTCTACTCCTACACTAATCCCATCTCGAGGAGCTCACACCAGCACTAAAACCTACATGCTAGCATGATCGTCGTCCGAATTCGAAATCCAGAACGACCAAGTCTATGTTCACCATCCGTCCTCCTCTCGCTACCGCGATGCGCTCCTGTTCCAGCATCTCAACTCTAGTTCCCCCCGAAGGGTGAACCATCATGATCTAGTCCGCCAAAGACATCTGACAAAGGGCGTTTGTCCGCCAAAGCACACACAGAAGACGCGAGGGTCAACTCCAAAGAATTACGTAAATAATAGCACCAATAGATATAGATAAGAGAATAGCCACTTAGGCTTATAGCTAGGGATAACATCCTAGGGTTGCATATTCCATAATGAACTTAACAGCAATAATAACAATTAACATGTTCCAAATAGGATTAACAAATAACAATCACATTCGACAACTAAATTAGTATGCATGTTGCATGATATGCAATGCAGGTTAACCCAGTCAACCAATATATATTCCGGAACGGATGGACATCAAACGGATCAATCCTAGCACCAGCAACGGTGGGACCATTCTGCCCGCGTGCCTCTTACACCAAACATAGGTATGGACATCAACCGAGTCAATCCTAGCACCAGCAACGGTGGGACCATTCTACTCGCGTGCCTCTGGGATGGACATCAACCGGATCAATCCTAGCACCAGCAACGGTGGGACCATTCTGCCCGCGTGTCTCTTACACCAAACCAAGGTAGCCAGATCAGCCATAACCCGTAGGCCTGCCATTTCGGTCTGCTACTAAGAGTCACCTAGCAGTGCTCTTACGCGGAAATCCTGGTCTTATAACCAATTTTGGAATCCGCCGTGGTCCGGTATCTCGCCGTGTTTAAACCACTTAATGAGTGCATGCAATGCAGTGATTAGCCAAACAACGTCTCCGAATCTCACTCGACACGTCGCCACGTGTTCTAGGTAAATTAAAGTCTCTAAAAGCTTACCCTAAGGTAAAGTCGATTCTGCGACAAAAGACACTTCTTCACAACAACATAGTAACTCATGATGATTTCCAAATCGTCCGACTCATCTCAATCCGATGGTCACAACTGCTCAACGAGCACAGAGTATCACACTCTCGGAAACTAACGGTTTCCCGGACTTATCCCCAGGATAGCCCAACAACGCATAGCTACTCCAACAGCACAAGAGCATCAACATACTCAACACTTCTCAGCTTCCTCAACGATTGGATCCGACGACACTTCTCGTTTTCCAAAGACTAAGATTTGCATCCGAAGCTTCCTTTCGAGTTTGTTATCATTACTTAAAGATTTAGAGGTTGTTTAATGTCTTATGAGTTTTCTTTACAAAATAGTATCCTTTTAGTCTTATCGCAAATCCTATCAGTTCTCGGGATCTCCTAATCCCCAAATGACTCCAGAGAATGTCTCGATCCATAAACATCATAACAAGGCCCGAATCTCATTCGTCCTATCAAACTTTCTCAAAACTCTCAAAATAAAATCGGCATGACCTGCCCGCTATTCTCACTATTCAGAATCTCAGATCTCATTGCATAAGTATAAATAACTCAGCACAACCAATCAACATGTCATATATCAATATATTAAGCAATAACCACATAGCACTTAGCATATAAGGCATGCACCACACATCCTAAATTACCCAATTAGCACTTAGCATGTAATCCACTCATCAAAAACATTAAGTAGATGCATCATCTACATTGTCAGCCGAAGCCTCAGAAAACATTTTCCAATCACACACAATCCAGTGCATAAACAGTAACCAATATCGAAAGCATCGACCCTAAGTATTAACTAGAGATTCAGTGAGAAGCCCTCACCTGTAGGTTCTCCAGAGTTATCTCCTAAAGCTCCTTCACAATCAAAGCCTTGCTCCGCTGGAAATTCCTCAAAATCACCTTTAGAGCAAAACCACAGAAATACTATCAGAATCTATCGGAAACTAAGCTACCAATACTTACTAAGGTCACCCGAAGTAGTACATACTCCGAGGTACGATAATCTAGCGCGAAAGGACAAGTTTTCGGAAAAGGAAATTTTCCTCCTCCCCCCTAATAGGTTCGGCCACTTTTCACAATTAGGAGACTCGATTTTTCTTCGATCAAACTTGGTTCCTATGCTATCATTAGCCGTAACTAAGGGTATTCTGAACTCGGAAAAATTATCGGATCAAAAACTGTCGCAGGGGTATTTTGGTCATGATTTTTAACTTAGAAATTTCAAAACTGAAATCCAAAAACCAAATTTTGCAGGGACGTCACCAACGACGTTTATGACAACTAATCCTACTAGCACTAAGCTAAGGCGATAGTTTTCAGCCTAAAGGTTGAAGCTTTACTCCAAAAACTCCAAAAATGGGTATTTTAGGCTAAAATTGATTCCGGCGGAATTTCGGCGACATAACGGAAAATCTAACCCGGCAGAAGTGATCTTGGGCATGTAAGGAAGAGGTTTAGAATCAGAAATGAAATATTCAGGATAGTTTTGCAAAAACCCATAAACTATCAGCTCAGAAAAGTCTACAGAAAAGCTATGGAAAAAGCCATCAGAGGTAAGGATTAGCGACTATACCTCGAAACCTTGAAGCAGCAACTGATTGATCGACGATCAAGCAAGTAATGAAGAAAATCTTCTCTTCCTCCTCTCCTCTCAAACTCGCGGCCTTGGTGGGGAAAATGGTGGAAATTTTGTGTTTTTCTTCCTTTCTTGGCTATATATAGAGGTTGGCAAAACGCGGTAAAATGAAAGTTTCGCGAATCTGATTTTTCCGGCGTCATTCTCCGTGAATTCTAAGATATGTTTTGGCAAAAGAATTCCAAAACTAAAAAGATGTCTCCTTGTATTTTTGGCAACTAATGCATAGTCGGTGTAAAACTATTTTACCCGATAAGTTGCTTTTTGCATCGAATGTCGGAATGGAAAACTTCCTTCTGAAGAAAGATTGAAATCATCAAGAGAAATGGGTGTACGCGTGTAGAATCTTCATTTATAGCTCTGAATAGAAAAAGTCTTCATTGTCGGTTGATTCTAGGGTTTTGAAATACCAGGGATTCGGTTTCGGCAAACTTCCGATGATTGGAATCGGACGTTCGTGGATCCTAGAGTTTCGCCTCGAAACGATTGTGATATATGGAAAAAGAGAAGTTCTAACATTTCTCTGAAGATTTTTGGAATTAACTTCCATCGTGCCTAAAAGAGAAAACTAGCTATATACTAGGGTTTCTGACCTAGGTTTAAGCGTATATCGATCGTGCTATACTTTTATCGACTTCGGTACGATCCTCAGACTTTTCCTGAACTTTCTCCTTCATATATTTATTTCATTTGGTAAACTCTAGTTCAGGTTTCCCTTCACGATACATCAACCCTAATCGTGAATAGGATTCTATTTACTTGGCATAAGTTTAAAAACTTGGGCCTTACATAATGCAACTAGCAGGATTACTCGTGCCCTGCACGGGTGACTTTTGTTATTTACAATTTAAATTCCATGTAATATTATGTTTTGTATCTTTTTAGTAAATATATTTTAACAATTGTTTCAACTATATGTTCTTAATAGTGATAATTATGTATTAATCTACCACAGCTTTTTACTTATAAATTTTTAATTATTTAAATATGAAAAAAATTAAATATTTTAAATTATAAGACTTAAATTCACTCAAATTTTTATATATGCATTAAATCAGTATTTTAATTTTTGTATACATGTTTAATTATTAATATTTGATTGATTATTTTTCATATCAATGTTTCTATTTATAATAGCAATAACACTAATAATAATATATATATTTTGATTCAAAATGTTTGGTGAATGTGCATTTCCTTAAGGGATTTCGCCTAGGCTTCTGGTCCGGGTTCGATCCCCTCTAAGGGAAAATATAATACATTTGTTGTCAGGGACATTACTACCGTATCCCGAGCCAGATTAGTCACGTGGGGCTCTTTTCCCCCGTGGTGACTGGTGGCCAAAGGACAAAAAAAAAACATGTAACAACAAAATGAAACCCCACTTCTAATAAAACTCAAATCAAATCATAGGAGAAAATCGCCAGATTAAATAAACCAAAATAATAGATAATTTACGAAAATTATTTAGATCCAGAGGCTTCTCTTATTTTTGAATAAACTCTCATGTGACTATTACTTTTAAGTTTGAACTCGTTCCTCTTTTTTGTCCTTGGCTCTTCGATCATACCTTTGGTAACCACCGCCTACCAGGGACGATGGAGGAAAAATTCATTTTATCAATCCAAGCAGATAAATTGAAGGATGTTCGTCTTTCCCCTTCATGATTTAAAAAAGGGGTGAAACAATATATGATGGTGAATAAAAAATGGATGAATAAGTAAATAATAGGATCATGAAATAGGGGTGTTCATAACCGAACCAAACCAATTAAAACCGCTCAAATCGATCCAAAAAAACCAAAAACTGAAAAACCGAAAATAGCAAAAACCAATATTTACGCTAATGGATCGGATTGGTTTTTAGTTCCCATGTTCTAAATCGTACCGATCCAAACCAAACCGAAAGTATTTATTTATTTAAATTTTGACATACATAATTACCCATTTAACCATACTTATAATATTTTATTTCATGTATACCCAAACCTTTACAGTAATGTGTTTAACATTTTCCACGTTAGGAGACATATGTCTTCTTTTCATTCAGCGAAAGTGAAACATATCAGTGCGTACATAATTCATTTCTTACAGTATTGATGTTAGTGTTAAACATGATATCTTGTCTCTGTAACTTTTACAGTGCTTCTTGCTTTATGATTTTATTTTCTATTTTGTTATGTATTTCAAGATTTTTACTTTCTTTGAAAAACTGAAATCCAATCCAATCCAAACCGATAAAAATTGGATCGGATTTGAAAAAAAAAATTGAGTAATTAAATTATAAAACCGAAACGATTGATAAATTATTTTTCTCTATAGTTGTTTCAAATGAAAGAAAAATTGAAGGTGAAAGTTCCTTATCATGAAATTGAATAAAGAATTGAGAAACAGAAAAATGAAAGGGAGGAAATAGAGGAGTATGAAAAATATGGAAGAAAGTTGAAAATACTTACCATGGAGTAGACGAACGGAGAAAAAAACAGGATGGGTTTTTTTCATAAGAAAATTCAAAGATGGGAGGAAGAAGTATAAGATGAATAGGAAATGGAGGAAAATGAAAGTCCTTGCCTTGTTTTCGAGGAGGTATGCACAAAAGGATGCTGAAATATTTTGATTTATTAATGTTTAATTTTTTCCTAAAATAAAATACTCATTATTGGTCAATGAAAAATTAATCAGAAATTAAACATATCAACAAAATTATTTGTATTAAATGTTCTAAGGATTCATTAATTAAATTATATCAAAATGTTATAGATTAAATAAATAATGTGAGAAATGTCTCAAAAGAGCAAATGAATTCTCTAACCAATGCACATGTATAGCAAAATTAATTATTTTTGCATTAAGATTAAATTAAAGCATTACCTAGCACATGATTGATAAATTATTTTTCTCTATAATTGTTTCAAATGAAAGAAAAATTGAAGGTGAAAGTTGCTTAACATGAAATTGAATAAAGAATTGAGAAACAGAAAAATGAAAGGGAGGAAAGAGAGGAGTATGAAAAATATGGAAGAAAGTTGAAAATACTTACCATGGAGCAGACGAACGGAGAGAAAAACATGATGGGTTTTTTTCATAAGGAATTCCAAAGATGGGAGGAAGAAGTATAAGTTGAATAGGAAATGGAGGAAAATGAAAGTCATTACCTTGTTTTCGAGGAGGTATGCACAAAATGATGCTGAAATATTTTGATTTATTTATGCTTAATTTTTTCCTTAAATAAAATATTCATTATTGGTCAGTGAAAAATTAATCATAAATTAAACATATCAACAAAATTATTTGTATTAAATGTTCTAAGGATTCATTAATTAAATTATATCAATTTAATTTAAAAAATGTGGAATATTTCATTTTTGAAATTTCAATTCTTTAATTAATCTTGTCTAATTTAATTAAATTTTTTCGTTATTTCTTACAAATTATTTCATTGTTCCAATAAATTATCAATTCTTGAGCATCAAGGTTTTTAAAAATTGAATTTCAAAAGACAATTAATTATACTCATTAATTGTAGGAATTAATTAGAGCCATTAATTTCAATTATAAGAAATCAAAATTGTAGTATCTAAAATAGGAATATTTATTCAATTGCAAAATTTTCGAAAAATTAAAAAAAAAAGAAAAATGATGCTAAAATTTTTTAAAAAATATATTTATTTTCAAAAAATTATTTGCTCATCACACTCATTTTACAACTAATCTAGTAATAATTAGATTTTAAACGATTACTATAGTAAAGGAAATTCGAATTTCAAAAAAATTAATTTATATTTTAAAATCATTTTAACCATAATATTAAAGAAAAACAAATAAATGAATTTTAGAAAAATAAAAATTAAAAGATCCAATATTTATTTCTATTTGGAATTATATCCTTACTTTGATAGTTTTTATAAGTATTACTTATGTTTTATTCTTAATAAATATTTTACCTATATTAAACTTAGCAATTAATGTGAGAAAAAAAAGTGGAAATATATATTTTTGTTTTGGAAGGAAAATGAATTACTTAAGAGGAGACATGTGGCATAGGTCTTGTAGAAGAAAACCTTCTTTTCATATATATATAGATAGATATAGATTGAAAAATTAAAATAACATTTACGTTGAAAATTTAATTAAAAAGGATTTAAATTAATTTTATTTTCTGATTTTTTATTATTTTTGTTCTATTTTCGAATTCAATTTTTTTTTATTATATTAGATATATTTTCAAATAAAATTCCTAGTAAAGGTTACATAAAAAATTGAAATTAAAATCAATATTAAATATTGAAAATCTGTACTTTCGAAACAGATGAAAAATTAAAATAATAATTACGTTGAAAATTAAATTAAGAAGTATTTTTTCCGATTTGTGATTATTATTTTTTATTTTCGAATTTAATTTTTCTTATCATATTTGTAATGTTTTCAAATATAATTCAAAGTAAAGGTTATATAAAAAATCGAAATTAAATATTAAATATTAAAAAATTAAAACATTAATTGTTGTGATAATTCAATTAAAAAGGATTTAAAATATTTTTGAACTTTTAAATAAAGGTTACATAAAAATTGGAATTACATTAAATGATATTAAATATGGTGAGTCATGATTGTATGTTGTGACAAAAAAGTAGAATGAATAATTTTTTTCTTGGAGAGAAAATGGATGAATATGGAGGTGCCATGTGTCATAGATCTTCTAAAATAAACCTTATTTTCACATATATATATATATATATATATAGATTTATCTTTCTGATTAAAAATAACAAATGGAAAGAAAAACAAGTGGCCTTTGCTTTGATTAGCACCTCATCACAAGAAAAGCGAAAGCCGGTCTTCCCGGTTCGTGGACCAAACGCGACCCAAAATTGAAAAAACCGAACCCCTTTTTGTTTTCTTTTCTCTCTTTGCTTGCGCCTACAAACATGAAAATCCATTCCCTGATTATTATTGTTTGCACCTTTTCTCTGCCGCCTCTCTCTCTCCTGATTCCATGCTTCCCCAAACTTTGATTAGATTTTAAGCATTCAAAAGTTGAAATTGAAATCCAAAAAATGAATCTTTCTTCTTTAAAGTATGAAAATCTACACACAAGTTGAACCTTGAATACTACCACATCCAAAAAGGGTGAAACATTGCTTGTTCTTTTCCAACATTGGTGGTCTCTATCCCTTCCAAGGTTTCGTCTGTTTTAGGCATTGTGATCTGGGTTGTCCTCTGTTTGATCCATTGTTGATTGCAATGTCCTTTTTTTCTTCTTATAGAAATTATTTTTCTTTTTTCTTTTTTGGTTGTTTTCAAACTTAGTTTTCTATTTTCTGTGCATTTTGGAAATGCAGAGCTGTTTTAATCTATTTTTGTTCTTTTTCTTAAGGGGTTGTCCTTTGGAATTTTTTGTAATGTGGGATCAATGAGATACTGAATGAAAACCAAGTTTGGTTAGTTCTTTTCTTTAAGTATAGGAGGGATCAGAAAAGCATTGAATAAAAGCCTTCTACTGTTTTATGAACACTGTTCAAATTTCATGGGTTCTGTTGTTGGCATTCATGTCTCTTTTCTCCCTGTTCTTAAAAATTGAAGTTTTCATTTTTTTTATGTAGCTTGGTCCTCCTAATACTAAAATAGTAACATCTGTTAATGCATTTTGGTCAGGATTAAAATCAGGCAAGATTTTCTCTATGGTAAGCATCCCTCCTTTAGAGGATACAAAAAATGAGTAATGCAGTTTGCTGAAGTTATGTATGATATTGGATCAAAGTCGTTTTGATTTAATTTGTGTAACCTCTCTTGGTTAATGATCAATAGGGAGAAGCACCCACACACATTCCTCAAAGCCTGCAGAATGGAAGACATTTCGAAACAGCTACTACCATTGGTGATAAAACGGTATTGACTATATTCTATAAGCATCATCTTTCAATATGTTAAAGTACTTATCAAACAGATTTTTACCCCCTCAATCCGTTTCTCTAAGTCAAAAGGTGGTCCTCCATTTGTTTAACAGTATGTCATTGGTGGAGCTGATGGTGAAACTCTGTCCATTGAAGTTCGAATTATCGACAAATGTCTTGGACAGTGGTCAGTTTAATGCTTCTTATTTCTTAGTTTTTTTTCCCTTTCGCGCTTTTATTGCTTATTATCAATTTGAATGTGCAGGATTAATCCCTTTGTTCTTGGCACCAAACCCATGTCATGTGGAGGCCACTCAGCAGTGTTTTTGAAAGACCGAATACTAATTGTTAAGAAGAATTCTAAGCCAGATGATCATACATGGTTTCTGGAGGTTAGAGTTTTCAGACCCAACTTTCTAGCCATTCCCAAAGAACTATTTATTCATTGAAACTTTAGCATGTTTGGATTGACGTTCAGATCTTTCATAATCAATTCTTCTTTCAAAAAAGTTAGTGTGTTTGGAAGTGCATCTGACGCACGCTCCAAAGCATGTTAATTCAAAAGCTACACATGGTAGTTTATGGTTTAACGTGATTTTCTGGCTAGGCGTGGTTTTCATAAGTGAAACCAAACATACACAGAGTAGCTTCTCCCAAAATCAATTTTCCTCTTAGTGTAAAAATCTACTATGTATCAAAACATGCATTCTGTAGATTCCTGAAGTTCTAATTGGTGTTCAATGTTTCGTTTTCACAACATCTGCAGATAGACACCCCATATGTGAGGCTGCAGAAAAAAGTTGTGGGGAGTGAGGTTGTTGCATGGAGTAAGGGTGTGGTAGGAAATGCTGAAAAGCCTGTTGTTATTAGTGGTCCTTCTGGAGTAGGTAAAGGAACATTGATATCAATGCTCATGAAGGAATTCCCATCTATGTTTGGTTTCTCTGTGAGCCACACTACCCGTGCCCCAAGAGGCATGGAGAAAGATGGGGTCCATTACCATTTTACTGAGAAGATTGTTATGGAAAAAGATATTAAAGATGGAAAGTTTCTTGAGTTTGCTTCTGTGCATGGTAATCTCTATGGGACCAGTGTTGAGGCTGTTGAACTGGTATCCGATGCAGGGAAAGTAAGTTTTGCATATACTTAAGGCCTGTATATATAAAATGTTGAACCAGTTTATGCAATCAATCTCTCACTATGAAGAAACCTTGCTTTATTGGTTTATTTCAATCAGGGGTTCTAAAATAATAATTAGGCTCAAGTCAAAATACTCTTATAACATATTTGGATCAGTTTTTTTTTACCTCAGAATCAATTCTGAAACCGAGAAGCTACTCACATAAGCTTATATCCAGAATAGATTTTGAATTTAGAATCAATTTATAGAAGGATTTCTAAACATGCACTTAGTAATCTATTAATTTTTCAGGCTTACCTTAACTTCTGGAGTTATAATTCCTGTGGCATGTACAATACAGCCGTATGAGAAATGTAGCAGAATTTCATGTTGCATTGTATCTGTTCCACTCACCAATTAATTTTAATAACAAGTACGAAACAAAGGAACACAATTTGTATCAAATAGAACACTCTTTTGACTTGTTATTTCTCTTTTAAATTCTAAATTTGAAAACATTTATTGGATCTTATTGAAAAGTATACTTACTCTACTCAAGTAAATGCAGTGTTGTTTGGTCTTTATTTGTAATGTTAATGAAATTAATTTCTGTCTGATGATTGAGGGTACCATCCTTTCAAATTAAACCTTGTGAGCATTGCCTTCTTTCAGATATTACTTTTGACTTTCTTCACATGAGAAATGATATTTTCTTAATTTTTTTCAGAGATGTATGCTTGACATTGATGTTCAAGGGGCTAGATCTGTGAGAGCTAGTTCTCTTGAAGCCGTATTCATCTTCATCTGCCCCCCATCAATGGAAGAACTGGAGAAGCGTCTTCGTGACAGGTATATTATTCCTTCTTACTGATGTATCTCCAACTCTCAAATCATCCCTAGTGTTATTCTAAGGTCTCCAAACCTCAATGTTCTAAGTAGAGGAACAGAAACAGAAGAACAGGTCCTAAAGCGGTTGCGAAATGCGCAGACTGAGATTGAGCAAGGGAAATCATCAGGGATATTTGATTTCATCTTATACAATGACAAACTTGAGGAGTGTTATGAGAGTCTGAAGGTAAATGACTCAGCTTCCTTTATGTAAACTTCCTTACTGAAACTGCTATAAGTTACCATATATTCCTAAGTTGATAATATAATTCTAGTTACAGATATATGTATATATCAGATATAGTTTCTCTTAATCACAGATTCTAGTTTTAACTGTTAAAATATCCTGATATAAAATATCTATTGGTCCAGAAATTACTGGGACTTGATGGCGGTGTCACTCCTACACCCAAGTCAGGTAAGAGTTTCTCAAAAGTAGATGAATTTAATCTTAGTTTTCTCATGTTTCAAAACCATGAAGTTAAATTGGTGTTTAATTTTTCAATCCAGCACCAAGCGTGATCAATCTCCCAAAGGATCATTCAGTGTCCAAAATTGATGACAAAATCATCATAAACTGCATGTCTCCAAAGAATTTGTAAGACTTGTGAAAAGCATTTATTTATTAGCATCCAAAAGTGAGGTAAAGCATTACTGACATTGTATTTTTGCTGAGCAGGATCATGTTAGATGTGTCCTCACTTAAAGGGGGTGCACCTGGACGGACAAGAGGGCTAGATTTTCGAGCCATTGACTCATTTTCAGACGGATGCTAACATGTTTGGATTCAAATTCAGATATTCCAAAATTAATTCTGCTACGACAAAAACTACTAGCAGTAGCTTCTCCTAGAATCAATTTTTCTTCCAACGTGAAAATCTACGGTGTACCCAATGAGATAGATCAACTTAGACATTCAATGAACTTGGCTAACATACTTTCTTTTAAAAATGAGACAGGATGAGGTGCTAGGTTAATTTCTTAATGTTTTTTTATTGTTTTTCTTTCATATATTGCTCTTAATTCTGATGACATTTGAATGTGATTGGACGCGTGTTGCCGCAGTTATATTTCCTTCCACAGGCAGTTAGAAAATGTGATTTTCTCGGCTATAGTACTTTCATCATTCAATGAAGGCAAACTGTCATGTCAATTCACCCAATTTTATTTTATTTTTGTTACAAGGAGGGGACAAAGCCCCCGAAAACAAAAGCAAACTAAAGACCACTACCTACATCCAACCGCAACAACCGGTGACACTCCCCAAAGGGAGATAAAAGGGTATGGAAACCAAATGGAAAGTTAAGAGCTGCAGTCGCAAGCCAATCGGCAACGGAGTTGCAATGTATAGGAATAAGCTTGAAACGACATTGCCATGGAAAGCAACACCTTGGCCAATGTTAGTAAGGATACTGTGAAGGGGATGGTCACTGGTCAGCTCTCACTGCCGAGTTCACCAACGCCACTGCTTCCGGACAGTCACTCTCCACCACCACTTGAGGAAAGCTATGATCAATAACCAAACGCACCGCCGAAGCAATAGCCTGAAGCTTCGCTAGCATAGGGTTGGAGGTGCCCATGTCGTGACAAAACCCCACGAGCCACTGCCCCTACGAGTCGCCCACAACCCCGCCACCACCACCAACACGACTGGCCTTCACCGCTCCATCCACACTGGCCTTCACCCAGCCATGTAACTTTCGCTCCCACCGATGAGAGCCGTCAGAGGAAGAAACCCGCGACTGCACCACTGCTCTCCCGCCAACACTCTGCTGTCTCCCTGGATTCCCTGAACCCCAGCTCCAAGACAGCGCCAAGTCCCGGTGGCTCGCATCCACCGCAGCAGCTTGAACGAAACTCCAAGCCTGATTGCAGTCTGGCGACAAGCTCTGAAAAAACCACTTCATTCCGCATCCGCCACACCGCCCAAAGTGTCGTGATAAACGGTCAAGGCCACACCGCTACCCATTCCCATTAGCCACCTACACATTATTAGCAAACCAAAGGCAGAGATCCACAAAAAAGAATCTCAAGGTTGTGGACGTTGGAGCGTTTGACAGTAATATCCTCCAAAGAGATGCAATGACTGAGCAATCCCGGAAGAGATGAATCAGAGTCTCTGGAGCAGAACGACATAAGGAACACGAATCCGGCGCCGCAATTCCCCTACGAACCCGCTGGACATTCGTCAGGAGCCCATTATTGGCTTCCAAGCAAGAGTTTGCACTCTGCAGAGGACTCGAAGCTTCCATAAGGACTTAAAGAGAGCCTCATGAGGGCTACGCTGATGACAATCACAGATCATCTCATAAGCTGATTTTGTAGTGAAGGCCCCATCTGCAGTTTCACCCCAAGAAGGAACATTAGGACCATTCCCTAGCAAAGGCCCTGGCGACGCCACAATCTCCATCGCCAGCGCCGGAGGAAGAAGGTAGGAAAACTAGCGCTCCTTCCAACCATTCACTTCATCGTAGAAATACGAAACTGGGTAGCCTAGAAGAAACTCCAGGACTGACTCCACAACCACATCACGAAGGGTCAACCCCGAGTTCAGCCATCGCTCCATCCAAAACTTAACAGATCTGGAAAGAAACACACAAATCTGCGTAATCTTGCGTCCACGGAGAGAAGCTAAACAGCGGATGAGACGATGACGAATCACAAAGCGCAGAGCAAAAATGCCGGTGGAGGAAGGGGCAGAGAGACAAGGGGAGAGCACCACCCAAATCGGTTGATCCAAAGCTTTGTCGCCGCTTTATTGGAAGCTAAAGAACCCAGGCAAGGCGCCCATCACCGTGAAAGAGCAAGGATATGTCTCGGAAAGGATGGAGCAGACAGAAGATAAGGAAACGAAGGGGGTTGTCGCCATGCCGGCGGCTGCCACTGGACTGGGCGAGACCCTTGGGGTCCTCGCCCAAGGATGCTTGCCTCAGGGCGACACGTGAGCCTGGGAATTGAGCCTCCCCCGAGAGGCCCAACCTGCCCACTGAAGGCAGTTAGGGGCGCCAGGCCCAACCCCTAGCCTATAAATAGGGGGCGGTTACCAATTGTAAATGACTCTTGGCTCATTTACTGAATAACAAACTTGAAATTCAGTTACACTCTCTCTCTAAGCGGTTACACGCTCTCTGTCTCTCTCTCTCTAGATTCTCTCATTGCAATCCTTTCACTCTAGGTACAATACCTTCTCTATGTTCTTGGCTGGAACAATTGGCGCTGTCTGTGGGGATCGGTAGATTTCGATTCCCAGACTACGTGGATTACTATTTTTGGTTGAGAGGAGTTCGAAATTCTGTACAATTTTCTCTGATTTTCGTGCTTTTGGTTAAATTTCTGGTTCGCGGTTGAGATCCGATGGAGACTTGCCGTCGTCGCCGCACCGAGACGCTGGAGCAGAAGCGTGGTTCGCCACCGCGTCGTGTGTGGGGAAGGCCGCGCCGTGAGTAACCTGAGCAGCCAACTCCTCCTCCACCTCCACCTCCACCGCCTCCTCCTCCTCCTTCTCCGACGCCTCCATTACCTTCTCCACCGTTCTCACCGTCACAGCAAGGATCTCCAGCACACTCGTCGGAGGTCTCAGGAGGTGGAGACGCTTGATCCGCAACGTTGACAACATACGGCAGCGGAATGATTACTTGCAAGAGCAGTTAGATTACTATCACCTTGAGCAGCAAGATGAAGGAGAGCGGGAAGCAGAGGCTGTGGCAGAGTTTGAGCCAATCTCGGCGGTGGTAAGAGAGGTAGTCATACCTGACAACATGAAGAATCTTGTTCTAGAGACGTACAGTGGAAAGACTAATCCGAAGGATCATCTGCTTTATTTCAACACAAAAATAGTGATAAGTGCAGCTTCTGATGCTGTGAAGTGATGGATGTTCCCGTCAACATTCAAAGGCACAACGATGGCTTGGTTCACGACTCTGCCTCGTGGATCCACTATGAACTTTCGCGATTTCTCGTCGAAATTCCTCGTTCAGTTCTCTGCAAGCAAGATCAAGCAGGTCACAATTGATGATATATACAACGTTCGTCAATCAGAAGGTGAAACTCTGAAGCAGTATGTAAGGTGGTACAATGCGACATATGTTAAGATTGAGGAGTCGGAACCGCAAGTCTGCGCGCGCATTCAAAAATGGCAACCATCCGGGAAAGCTGAACAACAAGCTAAGTCGAAAGCCAGCTCGTTCGATGGCGGAAGTACGAGCTCGGGCGAACACTTACATCCTGGATGAAGAGGATGACGCGTTCAAAAGGAGGCGCGCAAAGGTAGAGAAAGATGGCAGTCAAAAGGACATATCCCCGGTAAACAGGCAGGGTAGAGAGAAGGGGGAAAGCAGCAAGCGAAGGGATAAGAAACCAAAGTCGTCGGACAAGTTTGCGAAGGAACAACTCTATCCAAAGAAGGAAAGCTTCGTACGCCGACGCCTGTGGTCCCAGGCAGATACCAACAGCGGACAAAAAGGAGACATTGGCGACGAGAAAGAAAGGAGCTGAAGAAACCTTCAACAAGGACCTCGAACCGCCGTTTGGGACAATCAACACAATCGCAGGCGGCTTCAACAAAGGCGGCGACACGCCAGCTGCAAGACGCAGGCATGTGAGGGCGGTGAGTTCAGTACAAGAGTTTTCAACTCCATTTGGTTTTCAGCACCTGAATATAGTGATATCGTCGGCAGATTTTGAAGGGATTAAAACACATAAGGACGATCCCGTGGTGGTAATGGTAAGGATTAATAGTTTCAATGTGCGAAGAGTGCTCTTAGATCAGGGTAGTTCTGCGGATATCATCTATGGCGATGCATTTGACCAGTTGGGGTTAACAGACAAAGACCTGATGCCATTCTCAGGGACTTTGGTAGGCTTCTCGGGGGAATAGGTCTGGGTGCGTGGATACTTGGATTTGGACACAATTTTTGGTGTGGACGAGAACGCAAAGCTCATGCGCGTTAGGTATTTGGTTTTGCAGGTAGTGGCATCGTATAATGTTATCATTGGTCGAAACATGCTGAATCACCTCTGCGCAGTGATATCGACAGTTGTTGGTCAATCTGCAAGTGCACAGATATTTCCGGGTTTTAATATCGAATCCACAGGGACCGTGAGTGAGAATTATGGTTTAAGCTTGAAGCTTGTGAGTTTTGAAAGCGAGTAAAATTCAGAATTTGATTTGATTGTTTGTAACAAAGAGTTCATAAAAATAAACAAGAGTAAAGAGTTGTAAATATCCATTGATAAAGATGCTTTGGGTTATCGTTCATCCAATCCTCTCTAATCAACTTACCCTATGCAAATGAAATCTTGATTCAATCCCTTGTTGCTCTAGCCTAGTTACTCACTTATTGATTCCTCACATAAGCAATTCTCTCATACTAAAAGCTAAGCCCAATTCCTTGTGTACTTAGTCATTTATATGAGGTTTTATATCATGCAAATTAGGCCAACAAAACCCAACCCTCACTCTATTCCTAGAAGCAAGCAAAGAAGGATCAATTTCAACCCAAGTCCCTAAACCACAACAATCTTCCGATATGATTATAGTTTAACCTTTAGCAAGAGTGCACCCAAGCTAATCATGCAATATAGAATTGAAATACAAGGTAGATTCAAGATCGTAAGCATAGGGATAGGAATTAACAACTAGAGATTCATGAAATCACTTAAACCCAAAGCAAATAGAGTACTAGCCACTCATGGCTAGGAAATCCATACAAGAAATGTAAATGAAACCTGGAAAATACTAGGTGGAAGTTTCCCACAAGCCCCAAAAGCACTTCCTAAGCTTCAATACTTAGTAAAATTATAAGAAAAAGTCATAAGTTCTGAACAAAATGGCCTAAGGCCTTATTTATAGGCAAATTGGTCGAGCATGGGCGCTCGAGCGCTGCCCTGGGGCGCTCGAGCGCCCATAAGGCAGAAGCTGAAATTCCCCATCTGGCAAGCTAGCGCTCAGGCGCCAGACACTCGTTTCTGGTGACTTTTTGGCTTTTGTAACCCCCCCCCCCCTTGAATGATTCTATCAATTCTTCGAGCAATTGACCTTCCCTCTTCATGAGTTACCTGCTGAAGCACTTAATGACCAAGACAAGGAGAAATATCAAGAAATTCAAAGGATTTTTAATCACCTTAGTCCCTACAATTCAATGAAAAAACAAATGCAAGTCCTAAACTCTATAAAAATGCAAGAAAGACCCTCATAAAACTACAAAATTACTAAAACAAAACACAAACTCAAATAAACATAAAAATGCATGAGAATGCATGAAACACTATATGAGACAAATAAAAAGACTCAAAACACTCAAAGAAATGACCCTAAAAACACTACTAAAATAGGGTCATCACACCACTATACTCAACGACAGCTCGCCCTCGAGCGTAAAAAACACTCGCTTTCCCTCAAGCGCAAGAAATTCTCCCAAGAAAAGTGCCTCACAAAGGATACTAACCACAAAACAGGGGGATAGAGTAACTACAGCTAGTTCCAAGAGAAAGATTCAACAACCAACTTCATGCAACTTTCAAATAGAGAAGAGTGTAGAGTCCATTCATGGAAAGCATATAGATCTAAACTCCTAAGGTGAGACAAAGATATAGTGCACTGAGCACACAAGTAGTTCATAGGTCCTGTGTATCATTCTTTCAAAGGCAACAAAGATCAAACTTGCACAAATTCGATGAGACTTCAAAGAGGGTTGAAATGATGGCTTGGTTAAACATGCCGGTAGTTGATCCCTAAGGATGACTAGGCTTTCAAAGTATACTGAGTGTGGTCCAAATTAAGTACCCTGGAGCTTTTACAACCAGCAAAATAAACACAAGTCTCTTGACCCCTTTCTCAATTTTCATTTTTTTTTCTTTCAACTCCAATTTGAGTAGGAGCTCTTTTTTTCTTTTCTTTTTCTATTTTTTTTCATTCTCATTTGGGGCAAGAGACTACTTCAGAATTCATTGAGCTCCATTCGATTTTAAGGACCAACACTCCCCAAAATTCCAACCTAACATCCATCCCAATTACTTGGCAACAACAAAATCTTCATTAAGGCTCAAATGGGACAACTAAGGACAATGTTCACACCAATAAACTCAGAGGCTCAAAGTCCTAAAAGTCTCAAGAATTAGGCAAGTATCACAAAGCATGCAAAGAATGAAATCAACGCAGAACCAAGAAGTACAAGTGAGTCAGGATTCCCCAGGAATTTTTATGGTGAAGGGTCAAAGATAGACCCTTAATGGACTCACACCAACCTATTCTCAAGAAACACTCGGAAGACCGAAGTCTCCTCCTCTCTTTCCCAAGCATGCAATCACTCATCCCCAAAACTAAAGTATCCATAAAAACAATTTTCAAAACCAGCACAAGTATAAGAGCAAAATCTGCGGGCAAAAATCATGTGAGTATAGGAAGTAAGAGACCCAACAAAAAATAAAAACAAAGCTAACTACAAAATGCATGAACAAAAGAAAAATAAAAACTACAAATGAAAAATATGATAAAAATGCATGACCTATCTAAGAGTAGACTTACCTCAACACAATCACTCCATGGGGTCTCGGTTGCCCATCCCATCATCATACTCCGGATGAATTCCGGCATCATGCATTAGGCTCAGGTCAATCATTCCTTGCTCCAATGTATTAAAATCCATTGGGCCATTATACCTGGGATTCGCCGTGCTACCGCCTCTCCAATGGAGATCAAGATCCCTATGAAGGCGATCATGTCTCAAGAACATGCGCCCAAAGGCGGCCTCCATCCAAGCAGGTGCAGGACTAGCACGCGATGGAGTTACCACCTCATTCACAACCTCATTTACCTCCTCCTCTTCTTCCTCTTCTTCTTCCGCTGGCTCCGTAGGATTCTCTTCATCTTCCTCCTCTTGAGGCATCCTAGACATCCATTCCTTAAAAAGCTTATTAATTCGATCCTTGCTCAGGACTCGAGCAACTGGCAACCTCTTCTCTATGGTGTAGGGTGGCCTCGCAGCTCCTCCTCTGACCTCAGTAACCAATCAATAAATCAAGTGAGGGAAAATGGGCCGGTGCGTGTCCTTACTCTCATTGTAATGAGAGTATATCCTCTGAGAGATGATCCGAGCCACATCCATCGGATGGCCCCTGATAATGCAATAAATTGCAATCAGAACCACCGCTCTCACCTCGGTCTTGTGGGAACTAGGGAACAGAGAGTCCTGCAAGAATTCTGCCCAAATCCGGGCCAATGGAGTCAAGTCAGTCCTCCGAACATAGGTAATGTCTCCCTTGTCATTTGTATGCCAATTCTTCCCAGGCCTAACCACAACCATCCTCAAGTCCCTCCGGAACTCAGATGAATAATCAGTAAGCAAGTCATGGTAGGTGCTCTTCAATGGAAAAAGAGCATACTCAACATTCTCAGTAAGGAGACCAAGAACCCTCCTAATGTCCTCCGGCTTGTAGCTAATGATGTCGCCTCTGAACCAAGAGGTAAAGGTAGGAGGATCCGGCTTATCGCCTTGATCATCACAATAGGATTTTGCAAAGAACTCCCTAGTCATTACTTCACAAGCCACAGGAGTGGGAGTCACCCACGTCTTCCACTTCATAGTCTCCATGACCTCTTGCATGCTAAGAGGATCAATTCGCCCTTCTCTGTAAAATACTCCTCGCTCCTTTACACACTCCAAATGTGCAAGAACATTCGAGTAAAACTCGTCCTTCTTGTAGGAGAGGAAGCGGGAGCGGTCAAATTGAGGAGAGGAGGAGGAAGAGGCAGTGGCTCTTGTGTTGTTCCGAGCTCTTTTAGCCGGCATCTGCATAAGGTTAGCATAAACAAAAGCCACACAAAACCATTAGTCATGTTAGTCAAAAAAATAAAAATAAAAATAAAGAGAAAGAGTATTCACAAAAATTAAAACTTGAACTCCTAAGAGCACCCATTAAGCTTTCTAGTGAAATTGGCAAAGAAAAGAGAACAACCACAAAGCACTTGCCCAAAATCGACTAGAAAAACTCATTGGAGCATTTTATCAAACACCTAGAAGGCACAAAACAAAGCAAAACTAAACTACTACTACCTAACTACCCAACTCTCACAAATCCTCACACCCATTACTAATTTTGGCACAAAATACCCATGAATAACATAAACAAACCCACCTCAACTTGCACAAGCTTCGAATCACTCATCCACAACCCCCAAGAGTCATACATTTACAAAACCCATGAATGTAGATGGAAGGAAGTGGAAATGATGGAACTTACCTTGAACTTGGAGTGAGTGGGTGCAAGTGAAATGCTCTTGATGAAATGCAAACTTGAGCGGGAGAGAATGAGCAAAAGTGTGTGCAAGTGAGATGGGAGGAGTAGGCAATGGGTATAAGTAGTGAGAGGGGCGGTTTTAGAGAGAAAGGAAAGTTAGAAAGTGAGAAAATGAAAAGTTAGAAGTGTTTAAAAGCAAAAAACTGTGTGTGTGCGTGTTTGGGCGCTCAAGCGCTAGTGATGGGCGCTTGAGCGCCCTGGGTGCCCAGAAAGCCAAAAGCTTCTGGCAGGCTGGCGCTGGAGCGCTAGCCCAGGGCGCTTGAGCGCCCTGCCCTGTGCAAAATTGCTTTATTTTCTTTTTTCCTTTTGTAGAAATAAAAAGAACTATCCTAAGACATTTTTAACAAAAATAAAACAATGGATTGTCTCCCATTCAGCCCTATGTTATAGTCCAAGGTAGATTCTCCTTCCTTTGATGTTAGGAAGGAAATTCCTTACTTTCGAATGACTTACCACAAGTGCAAGGGAGGTACCTTGCACAAAACCTTTGAAACAAATCCTCCCATGAGGCTATGTCTTGTTGCTCATCAAACCATGCTCTTGCTTCCTTCGTCAAAGAATGAGGGAAGAGTTTGATTTTCAACTCATCATCACTCACCCCCTCCTTCTTGACAAGAGCACTCACAAGGGAAAACTTCACCATATGAGCATGGAGATTCTCGTACTTTGACCCCCATACTTGTTACTGGTAACAAGCTTGATGAGAGCTGGCTTGAACTCAACATCTTTTTCTTTCACCTTCGGGGGCTCCCGAACCTTCTTTGGCAAACTCTGGATTACTTCACAAACAAAGTCTTCGACAAGGCTAGTCTCCAACAAGGGGTTGAAGACCGAGAACCTAACCTTGTCCTTCCCAACTCGGAGGATTAAATGACCTTTGTCAACATCAATCTTGGCTCTTCCGGTAGCTAAGAATGGTCTCCCAAGAATCAGAGGAATCTTCTCATCCTCTTCCATATCAAGCACAACAAAATCCACCGGGAAGACATACTTATCCACTTTTAACATCACATCCTCCACGATACCATAGGGAGTCTTCAAAGAGCAGTCCGCCATTTGCAATGAAAGCATAGTCAGAGTAACTTTACCAAGGTTCAGCCTTTCATACATGGTAAGCAGCATCAAGTTGATGCTCGCTCCTAGATCACACAAGGCCTCAACCTCTGTCACACCTTCAACCACCACCGGAATTGTAAAGCTTCCGGGGTCTCTTCTTTTTTTTTCGCATCTTTCTTTGTAAAATGGCACTGCATTCCTCAGTTAGCACTACTGTCTCGTCCATATCCTTCAAACTTCTCCTCTTAGACAATATATCTTTCGTAAACCTAGCATATATGGGCATTTTCTCCAAAGCATCGACAAAAAGAATGTTGATGTGGAGATTCTTGAAAACATCCACAAACTTTGAAAACTTCTTGTCTATACTTTTCTTAGCCAAGGCCTTAGGAAAAGGAACCTTGCTAACTTCAGGAGTAAGGTCTATAACTTCTTTAGTCCTGATGGGTACCACAACTTCTCCCTCAACTATCTCCTCACTTTTTTCTCCTTCTGTTTTTTTCTTCAATTCATTCATCCTACCACTTCTAGTGGTCACCACAAAGGCATTCTCTTGCTTAGGATTGGGGATAGTATCGGAAGGGAACTTACCTTGAGGTCTCTCGGCTATTTGCTTGGCAAGCTGGCCAAATTGATTCTCTAGGGTTTTAATATCCGCATCTTGGTTCTTGTAATTGTTCTTAGTTCGGTTGATGAAAGTCTCAACCAACTCTTCCAAACTCTTCTTGCTACCGCCACCATCAACTTCACCTCTCTCTTGTGGTTGCCTTGAGGTTTGGCCTTGAACACCTTGATTAGGGAATTGCCTTTGATAATTACCTCCTTGGCCATTATTGCTTTGCCTCCAAGAGAAATTGGGGTGGTTTCTCCATCCAGGATTGTAAGTATTGGACAATGGGTCATTACGAGCTTGACCCATGGCCTTGACTTCCTCTTCCGGTCTAGTCTCGGTACAGTTTTCACTATCATGCTGTCCTCCACAAGTCACACACTCCACTTTGACAATTCTACCACCGATCTTGGTGGTTTTCATTTGACTTTGAATTTCAGCCATTTGCTTGGAGAGTTGCTTGTTGGAGGCAATGAGTTGATCATAAGCCTCAACTTCAAGGACTCCTCTTCGGGCTTGGCGATCGTTACTAGATTTCATGGCTCTCAAAGCCATTTTTTCAATCAATTCGTACCCAACTTGTGGAAGAAGGGCATCGAACTCTCCATTTGAAGCCTCGTCCAAACCAAACCTTGAAGAATATTAGAGACCATCATAGAACTTAGCCACTTGCTTTGCTTGGGTGAGGTTGTGTTGTGGACACTTCCTCAATAGCTTCTTGAAGCACTCCCAAGCCTCATAAAGATTCTCATCGGTAGCTTGGGCAAATGTCATTATGTCATTCTTCAACTTTCTCAAGAGGGCTCTTGGAACAAATCTAGTGGTGAACTTCTCGGCAAGATCCTCCCAAGATGTAATGCTACCTTGGGGTTGTGAGTTCAACCACTCTTCAGTTGTGTCCCTCAATGAGAATGGAAACAAGCTCAAGCGGATTGTATCCGCTGAGACATTTTGCACTCTGTACGTGTTGCAATTGCGGATGAACCGCTCCATGTGTGCATGAGGATCCTCGAGAGCACCTCCATCATACTGATTTTGGCTCACCAAATTGATAAATGCCGGTCTCAGCTCAAAGTTTCCCATGCCTTCGGGGAAAACATGCTGCCGGGATAGTCGTAGCTCATGGCAGCCATGGTGAGGTCTCTCAAAGAGCGCGGTTGGCAATTTCTGCCTCTTGCTCTACAAGTCTTTGAGGAAGGGCCTCTTGCACCCTTGCGTTTATGTGCGCTTGCATCTCTTCTTCCGTGATTTGAGCAGCCATGGCTTCAAGCCTTTGTTGGGCTCGACGACGGTGAAGAGTACGTCCCGGCTCCGGATCAAACACCAATGGATCCGTGTCAAGCCTACCTTGCATAAACTGAAATAACAAAACCAAAGAAAAGGTTACTAACACCTATTCAATGAAATGTTTAGAAGAAACTACAAACTTGTAACTTAAACCGAAAACCACAAACAGTCCCCGGCAACGGCGCCAAAAACTTGTTGGTCAATCTGCAAGTGCACAGATATTTCCGGGATTTAATATCGAATCCACAAGGACCGTGAGTGAGAATTATGGTTTAAGCTTGAAGCTTGTGAGTTTTGAAAGCGAGTAAAATTCAGAATTTGATTTGATTGTTTGTAACAAAGAGTTCATAAAAAAAACAAGATAAAATGAAATTTGTCATCCTACTATGTATGTGTTTTATTCTCATGCTAAAATATATACAATACGCACAAAAAGATTAAAGATAAAATGAAATTTAAAATAACCAACAATTTTCACTTATTCGTATAATTAAAGATAATTATTACATCTATAACATGTCATTCTCAACCCAATATTTATTATGGTGATAATGTTGGAATTGGTACATTGTTTTCATCTATTGTACTTTAACAGTCGGGCGGGCACGGACACCAGTGCCATTTCCTACAGTCGCAGCAATGAATCTGAGTTCCTGGACCACCAATCCTTTTAGCATCTCCTATCTCATTTGTCTTACCCACCACTTGTGTGTTTTCTTTGACATCAACATTAGTAGTCTCTTGGGGTCTTTCTATCTCTTGTGCGATCGCCACAAGATCTGCGAACAAAAGAGCGAAAAGAACCACCGCCAACTTCAAAGAAGACATTATATCTTAATTAGTTTTGTAGACAAAAATAAAAAAACTCAACTTTCATCTACAAAATGAATATACACCTATTTATATGCACATAGAGAGTTCTATACTTTTCCAAAATAAGGTAAAGTTTCAATGTATAATAATATTAATAGTAATATAATACATATACATAATTAGGTGAAATTGACTTGACTTATTACATATATTAATAGTAATATAATACATATAGTCATATACATAATTTGGTAAAATTGACTTGACTTCACAAATATTACATGTTATGCTTATAAAACTAATACGTAAATATTGTAAAGAAAGAGGATAATATACATAAAAGTAATATGTATATATATATATATATATATATATATTTATATAGAAATATTACATGACCAAAAATTATTTGGAGAATTTTTTATGACTTTTTTTAAAAAGTAATATTCATTAAGAAATAATTTATTCTAGAAATATATAAATATTAAACAATGAAATGAAAACAAATATGTTTATAAAAAATGTAATCATTAATAATAACTTTGACCACAATATAATCAATACCAAATATTAATAATAAACCAATTAATAATGGTTTGAAAAAATAATTTATAGGTTTGAAATAATTAGAATAGAATTATTAATATTGTTATGAAATTAATTAATATGAAATTACTTCCATATAAATTTTTAATAATTTGTAACCAAAAAAATCCTTTCAAAAAAAATATTGTAACAAAAAATAAATATTTATTCACCATAAGTAAATATTAGAAAATTATAATATAATAATCTAAATCATTAGGCATTAACGATCAATTATTAGATTATTGTATAATTATTTATTAAATCTTTTTTTGACATATTACTACACAACAATAAGAAAATCAATGATGATTTACAAAGTATTGAACCTATCTCTCTATTCCATAAAGAAAATGACACACGCACGGACATAGACACACACACAGACATGCATGCATACATACCTCAGTATATTTAAAAATAAAATTTTATTGAATAATATGTTATAGCTGAAATTTGAATAGTAAAGTCAGTTAAATTGAAATGATGATTAATCTACTAAGTATATTTTTTTTAAAAAGAAAGATATTATTAATAAAAAAAGCCTGAGCATAAGAACTCCTCAAGGCACAAAACAAGGTACAAGAGACTGAGCAACAAAATAACCCACGACCACCCCACAAACCCGCAAAACGGCTTATAACGTAATCCTAAGAAAGAGCCTCATTAAAACCTTGCCGAGAAAAACCCATTAGGAAAAAAACCTAGCAAGGAAGAAGAGTACCACAATCTTAGCATAGTCATTTTTCTCCCAAATACAATGACATAACATTCCCTAATCTCATTCAAAATTTCATTGGCTCAAAGCATGGACATCCACAAATTTTAACCAGCTCCAGCCACACCAGCTCGAAATTAACAGCAACAACAAAATTATAAATTAGCAGGCAACAGAAATCAGTAACAACAACAACAAAGTTTTAAATCAGCAGAACAACAACAACAACAACAAAAAACAAGGTTTTAAATCTCGCTTCGTTATCTGAATATCGGCTGCGACATAATGGTTTCGGTGGCCACCGAAACCGATATCGAATGATTTAACAGTGGGAAGGAGAATCACAGATAACGTCTGCAACGGAACGGTATCACGGCCGCAACGACTCAACGTAACGTCGTTTTCGCCGCAATAGAGACTGGTGCAGCTGCAAACTCCATTTTTCTGAGGTGGAGAGGTGGTACAGCTTAAATTCAAACACCATTTTTCTGCTTCGTGGTCTTCACAACACTCAATCTTCACATTTTCTGACTTCGCATCGCACTCTTGGATCCAGTTCGATCATGCTTCTCACTGTCGGGTTCATGGTTTTCGTTGGTTCTATACTTGTATTGCAAATCTGGGGTGTGGTTTAGTTTTGGTCGGTCAAGTAGTGGGTAAGGAGAGAGAAGAGGCAGAAAACTAAGGGATAAGAAAGTGACACCTAAACGTTAATATGAGCCAAATGGAGGTTTGAGGGATAAGATAAAAAGGGTCTCAATTCATTGGTAAAATCTGGCCCAAATGCCTAATAAAACTCAGCCAATTTGGTTTTTGTACCTAAGAATAGTTATTGATTATGTTAAGGTGAGAAGTTTATTATATCTGTTTAATATTTTTCCTTTAAATATCTTATATTAATAAGAAAATTAAGTCATGAGAATTTTAGTGTAAATTGTGAATAATTGTGAACCATTCACACAGCAACATCTGCAACACACATCGCAACAACTGTAATACCCGCAACCGCAAAAACCGAAACGCGACCGCGACCGTGTCTGCGACCGATATTTAAAACCTTGGCAACAAATAACAACAACAGGAAACATCAACAACAAGCAGCAATAACAATAAAAAAATTTCAAACAACAATTAGCCAACACAATCATTGCCTCATCCGACACTAGCCAACGGTCCAGACGACTATATGGACCATCATTGTGTCCTCCATACCAAGTAAACTCCCCATTCACTAGTGGAAAATCCGTTCAGTTGATATCCTATACAAACTGCTGAAAGGCTAGATCACCTGAATCCAACACCCCTCTTGAAGAACGTTCTGAACCCAAAAGGATCGCATTGAAATCGCCACTGTAACGCCCCGATTTCTCGAGGGTCACTTTAGTAACCTTTCCAAAAACTAAATATGCTGACTAAACTTTCGAAGTCAATAATAACCAAGTATTTTTTTTTCCAAAACATGCTCTAGCGAATGCACAGTAATTACCCAATAATATATATAACTTTATATCCAACCGTATGGGTACAATTGAGTCTTTAAAGAGAAATATCAAAAGACTTCTTATGCCCAACAAGCTTCTTGTGATCTCCATACTGGGTAGACCACAAAATAGCAAAACATCTGGACCTACCATTTCTCTAAAACCAAAAGAATACAAACTCCTATGATCATCCTACAAGCTTCAACCAACAACGGTAAGCTTTCTACCCAAAAGGCTCAAGCCGTACACAAGACTCTATTCCTCCTCCGAGGGATTCTCCTCGACGGTCGAACAATCAATCTCTCATAAGATCTGCAACAGGGTTCTGGCATCAGCAGACATGTAGTCAATCCCACGAACGACTTACTGTGCGCTTCATCGAACTAATGCAAAGACATGACACTTCATCCGATCATCATGGATCCTCCTCATAAGCAACATCACAGCAACTTTCCCAGAAGCATGGTGCTTGATCATGTTGCCGCCCATCACCTGGCAGTCGCCGGCCGCCCAAACACAGGCAATACATACAATGGCGTGCGAGGGTCAACTTCCAGAATATAGGTATATAAATAATAGTAGGTCACACAATATACACATAATCACTAACTTATAAGTTTCACGCTCACTCACGCAGATCTATCGATCACGTGGCTTACATAAAATATGAGGGTTGTCCATGACAAATCCCTCCAATATTCATAACAAATCTACTACTTCACAGAAGGCCATATCCCAAATCATATGACATCAAATCATCAAAGTAGTTAAGTGCATGATATGACATGCAATGCCATGCTCAAAATATGATCCGGATAAAATGTCACCCTCACGATGACCCGAAGCATCTCGCTCCACTGAAGCAGAAAACTCCACTGAAGCATCTCGCTCCTCTGAAGCATCTCGCTTCTTTGAAGTCCGATCTGATATCGTCCTTCGGAAAGCCGCACGCTCCCCAGGAAATGTATGCATGAGTGCAGTATGGTTAGCCAAACAACGAGTCGTCCTCACCGGATACGCGTGTCAAGCTAGAGTACATTGTCTCTACAACAACCTAAGGTAAACGTCGATCACTCGACCCAAAGACCTCAACAAGAGGGATGTGCTAGCCGCACTTAGTAACTTTTCTAGTCACCCTGGCTCACCTTCTCGATGGCCAAACAAACTACTCAACAAGCAAAAGAATGCTACTCGCACTCAATGACCTTTGAAGTTACACTGACTCACCCTCACGATGGCCAAACAAACTATTCAAAGAGCGAAGAGAGTACTACTCCACTGAGTGATTTCTCGTCATCACAGTTCATCTCTTGATGACCGAACCAACACTTAAACAATCAGGAGTGTCGTCCACACTCAGTGACCTCCCTGTCATAGCAGATCGTGCTCCAAATGCCCACACTTAGGTTCACAACCTTGTTAAACTCGGACCGTCGGCAATTCCCGTTTTCAAACTCTTTTCCACAACCTAAGTTTCCTTTGAAATGATTCTTTTATTAAGTTAAAGGTTTTTGCATGAGTTAATACATTATGTCATTAATTTACAAAAATACCAGCTCTCTTTGTTCTCTTATTTTCAAAACCTATCAAATCAAAGATTCCCAATAACCCCAAGTGACATCCCCGGGAAAAGCCTCGATCCTCAACACGGCAATGGCTCGGACCTCTTGTCACAGCCTGCCCAACACACTCTCAAAAATTGTCATCACCATGACATAACCCAGTGTTACCCACACTCCGCAATTGCATAACAAATGCATCATTTCTAGTCAGTATAGTCCAACAGAAGCATATGCACAAATATCAAGAATTTGACATAAAATAACATACAACCCAGTTTGACAAGAACCACAACAATCGGCTGAAGCCTCAACAGATAGCAATGGCATAAGCCTTAGAAAATAGCAATGACATAAGCATCAGTCAATCACAATCATCAATAATTAATATATGTCGAATTATCGACACCTAAAGCCTTAACTAGCAAGTAAGTTACCTTCAAAACAAGCATATATCAAATATTTTCAAGCAATATAATAGCCGAAGCGAAGTGCCCTCACCTTTGCCGCTTTCCTCCCAAAGTTCTGACTTCAAACCGATCACGACCTTGCCCCTCGTACCGGCTCGCTTTCCTTAAGCTCTTTGTTCCGATAAAATGTGCTTTAGTCTTTGTATCGCCAAAATGAAGAAACACTTTGGTGCCCACGGCCTAAACTAATTTTTTGTTGGACAAGGCATGTATTTTCCATTCTCAGCATTTCAACTCGGTTGATATTTCAAACTAACGACATGGTTTGCCTTTTATAGGCTTTGAAATTTAATAAAATAATGAAACTTAATGGTGAAGAAATCGCAAGTACTGGATGTCTACGAGGGAACATAGATCATGAGCTGTTAGGATAGTTACATACGTGTAGGACTTTTAAGAGAATAGCAATTGACTCAGCACTTGAATTGCATTGTCATGCTTAAATAGAAAAATGATTCAGCATGGAAATTGAAGTGTCATGCTTAATGACACCTTGGGACCGTCGTTCTCTGCCACGCAAGGGAGAAGTTGAAGAAAAACTAAAAATAAGGTACTAGTGATGAAGGTAAATATATATATAATGAGATGATTTTGGATAGTGTAGGATTTAACTCATAGAGTTAAGAGAAAAATATAAGATGATATATTATTGTACCAAAAATTATGAGAAACTATATGATATAGTTTAAAATCACTTTAAGCAAAATTAAGTGATCAAGTGTAGAAGTGTTAACAAGTTAGATATACATATATATCTATTCTTACACTTCGTAGTATTCTTCTACTTCTCTTTTACTTTTTATTTTCTATTCTTCCCTCACAAACTGAATTGGTCCTTACGTGATCTTTTTCTTTCTTTCTTTTTACTTTGTTTTCTTTCTTTCTTTTTTTATCTAGTTTGGGAGAAAATACTAATAATATTAATAATACTTCATTTATATAAAGCACACAGGGTACAAAGAACATATCATCTTAAGCTTAATCGCGCTTATCGCTCTTAAACCAATAAATAACTAATTAGTTAAATGTTTAATCTTACCTGGGTCTTACAGCCACCAAGAAACATCAGCCCACCATGGCTTAGAGCATGAACTTTCAAGGCATCAAAACATATCATGTGCTCCGCCAAAGTATGTGGTCCATAAATGTTCCCCACCAGTACAATTTGATCAAATTTTGCATTGTCAGAAAGATAAACCATGTATCTGTAGCCACTGTCAGCACCCGTATGGATCTCTTCCGCCACAAATCCATAAGACCACCTGTCGTCCCCACAGACTGGACCTCAACATGTCTTATCTGCAAGCCTTGCGTCCAAGAGTCAATTGTACGCTGTCGCTGCTCATTTAATTTGGTTTCCTAAAGCATCATATGTTCTGGTTTCAATTTCAAAACAACGTTTTTCACTGCCTTCCTCTTCGTTGATCCTCCTGACCCACGTACGTTCCAAGTAAGCCAATGCCCTGGCATGTCAAATGTGATGGGGATGGTTTTCACGAATCTAAGCCTCTAAGCATTAAAGGTTCTGAACCTCGTGGTTTCAGCCCGAACTGCTTTCCAATCAACCAAGCTCTTTGTGCGTGTGTTGTCACGCCATCTTCCCTTGTCACGGGCTCTAAAAATTCAACAAGCAGAGATTTTGGTTTGTTTTTACTACCTTTTGGACGCCCCCGCTGTGAACTCTTCGTAGAAGAATTTATATTTTGGAAATTCACCACGAATGATGACGCCGGAGCAACAGGACCAACATACGTTGGAGGCAAAGAAGGCTGTTGAAACATCTCAGGAGGACTATTGATACGCACAGGAGAAGGAACTAAGGCATATGATGCGTGTTGCCTTACAATTTGGGTTGGTGAAGTATGAATGAATATATTGTTCTTTTCACGTGAAGTAGAACTTGGCGAAGTGGTCGAAGTTGTCGTGAAACCAAAAAGCTCGTTTTGATTGCTAGACAATTGAGGCAAACACGCCCTTAACCCTTGTGGCTGAGCTCGAAGAAGGAATAGATAAGAGGGCCCTGTGGAGAATGTGGTCATAAATCCATAATAGAGTCCGACCACAATGACCGAATTAATTATCTTGAGGCATAAGGATACTAGATTATCCAGTATAAAAGATTGAAAAATCATCGCAAACCTCTGAATTAAATCACGTGGGTCCCAGTATGCTTAATAATAAGGCCAATAATAATTCAGAAACAAATCTTGTGAGTTAAATGAATATCTAATAACTGCAAATCTTCTATCATAATTAATACCAGAATTTTGAATCTCTTTATTCAAATTATGATTACCTTTAACCAAGATTCCTTCTACTTTTAAATTTTTTCTCCATCCCTCAATCTCCTCTAACGTATAACCTGAGTCAATCAGGTCCTGTAATTGCTCCTTCTGTTCCTCCCTTGAATTGATGGCCTCCTCAAGCACGTTTGAATTTGAATTCCTAATTTCTACTCCTACAGGTTCTCTCACCAGCGACTCCACCGATAACGCCTCTACCTCCGGCAACTCCTCTGAGCCGCCATCTGCCATCTCTATAGACGCCTCATCTGCCATCTTTTTTGACGCCTCAACGACCAAAATTTGAAGACCCTCCATTTTATTGTCCCTGTAGACTTCATCTTCTTCGTCCGACTCAACTTCTACGGCGGACTCATAATCCTTTTTGTAAGTAGCTGCTGGGGTTGGGACTACACCGTCGTTCATGTCATCCATGTTCACATTATCATCATTTGAAGCTTCATCCTCCTCTTAATTATAGACCTTTACCGGCGTTGACGACATACCATCAACACTCCCATAATCATAAGAAGCAACATCCTTTTCAATCAAAATTATACATGAAGTCCCACCAACATCAACAACCATAGTAAAACATTGTAATAGCGGATGATGCATACGAATTAAAATTCGAGCATAATCAGCCCGATGTCGCAGCAGGGTTGCATTGTCAGACGCTGCATAAATCCCCAGCCTATTACAAACAACAATAAAGAAAGATTCAGTCCATAATCCCATCAGAACTTGCCACAAATGAACCCAGACAAGATGTGCAACATCAAAAGTAAGCACTGTACATGGTCTAACATCAGTCAACTTCTGCTTCAGGAAATCACCACACTCCGAAATAGTTACCTGTATTTCTTCCTTATTTTCAAACTCTAATAACACCTCATTCACACCGAGCGGGATAAGTCAAAAGTTGTACAAGCCAATTTGACCGAATTCCTCTTGTAAAACTTCAACAGGTGTGGCTACAAGTGTACGCGCCTGAGCACATCGTTGAACCCAATGCTCATCCAAATCTGACGCAGTGAAACACAATTGATAAGCCTCTGAATTTCGTAAGCCCCCCTATGGCTGAACCGAGGCTTCTTTTTTCTTCAATACAGAACCTTGTTCATGCGTCTGGTGTTGGCGTTGTGCCTTTGGTCGCCAAACTTTGCCTTGGACTTCATACGGGTGACGTTCTGGTGATGGTACCTTTGTCGTCCAAGAAGGCTGCTGGAACCTTGCTCTTTGCACCACAAGAAAATTACCTTCTAGACGTGTTCCTGGATGGAACATTGAGAGGTAGGTAGTACCTAGAGTGAGGTGTGATTGCACTAGAGAGAGAGTGAATGACTGAATTTCATGTATTATTGAGAAATGAATCAAAATCCCCTTATAATTGGTAATCGTCCCCTATTTATAGGTGTGGGGGTGTGGGCCCCGCGTGCAAGCCTATTCCTAATGCGCTAGTCGGGCCGTGTGGATAGGCCCAGATTATAAGCCAAGTGACCCGCCAACAAGCGGGCAACCTTAGGGCGTCGCCCCTATAGAGGCTCGCCCAGTCTAGAAGTCCACAAGACACCAGGCTTGAGGCACGAAAGCCGAGCGTGTCTTAAAGAACTTAACCATCTCCTAAGCCTAACCTAGTTCTAAAACATTTGTTTATTATAGGTCGCCAACATAGCGTTTCAATCACGTGTCGCCAATACAAAGTCCTAAATTCACAATGCCACAAGTCCACAAGTCCACGAGTCCACAAGTCCACGAGTCCACAAGCAATATGGTGGCGAGAGGCGATCGCAAGGAATCAAGTCCGGAGGCGACCAACAATCTGGATCAACGGTTGTGGCGATCAAGGGCTCCCCATGGACACTGCCCTTTCAAATCCATCACACGTCACTTCAAGACTGAAGTCGGAAAGGCTTTCATCAATCACGCGCGTTCACTCCCATTAATGCGCTGCCTGCTCTTCCCAAGGTAATCATTTCTCTTACAATTATGAGACACGTATCCCCATTGCCTCCACGTAACCACGTACTCCTCCATGCCAACCGTCAGCTCAGGCCTATAAAAACCATGTTTCTCCATCATTTTTCACTTTCCAAACTCCTCCTTCCTTCTCAGATTTCCTTGAGCAATCCTCTGACGTATTTCCATTCCGGCACCGCTGCCTCCTTCCCTTTCTTCCACCCCCTTCTTCCTTCACTCTCCAGTGAGTTTCCTTGTCTTTTGTCTTCTTCCTTGTTGTCGCATTGCCTTTTCTCTTGAGTTCCGAGTTTTTTCCCTTTCCCCTACAATGTCCCCCAAACCTCAAACCGCAACTTCCTCCCAGAATCCTCCCCATCAGGAGGCCATGCCTGACTCCTCTGCTACCGGCGGGCTTCCCCTTGAGCCCTCAGAGGTTGCTGCCTTCCGTCTGAGAACCTTTGAGACGCTCCCAACTCCTATTCAAGTGGCCCCTCCTCAAGCGGTTATTGACTAGCCCTCGGAGTACACTACCCGAGACATGGTGATCAACCTCATCGAGGCGGTCGATGGTCTATGCTACGAGGATGATCTAAATGAGAAGCTTCGCGCCGCGGCCTGCAAAGAAGATGATCGTCCCTGGCTTCACAAAGTCGACGACGACATAGCTCGCTATCATGTCTTTTATGTATATGAATATTTATTCACGGAACTGGGAATTAAGTTCCCTTTTTGGCCTTTCTTCTGCGACATCCTGGCCGATATCAATGTGGCCCCTAGCCAACTGCACCCTAACGCTTGGGCGTTCATGCGGTGTTTTGAAATTTTGTGTGACGCCATCCAGGTCACACCATTGCATGTCCAGTTCTTCTACCTGTATGACGTAGATGCTAAATCTTTGAAGGCCAAAGGTTGGGTTTCTTTAAAGGCCCGCCCGGGCTGCAAATGTCCTAACCCTTTTAAGAGTAACACCAAAACCAGCTTTGCTCGGATGTACTTCATGGTGGCGGTACACCAGGCCTACCCTAAGCTTTTTACTTCAAGGGACGGAACCGCCCGTTTTCCTTTCTGCTGGACCGACAAACCCAACGGGATCGTGGACCCCCCAGCTGATTCGTTGACCGTCGAGGACAAAACCATCATTGGCTTTTTTGCCCAACTCCCAATCCTTGATTGCTCCAAGGTTAATGAAGGCGCTCACCACTCCAAAACCCCAAGATACTTAAATTACCCTGGTCCTCCCAGTCTACCCCCGACACCGCCAACCGCCAGGGCGAGGAGACCTCCATTCCAAAGTCTCCTCCCCACCAACCATCAACAACTCATCAAACAACGCCCCCCAAACTCATCAAGCTCACGTGGATCCCAGCCCCGTTCGCCAAGGGGCTGGCGAAAACGAAAGCCAAACTGGCTTAGGAGAAAAAGAAAGTCGCTCCGACCCGGCTGAGAAAGAAGCTCACTCCGACCCGGGCCAAAAAGAAAAAGAAGTCCCGTCTGAAAAAGAAGTCCCGACCTTATTACTTGCTCTATTATTTCACGTGTCATTTTTGAACTGAATTACGTTTAATGACTTGAGTGTGTAAAATTTAGACTAGGACTTTGTGCTTGGTTTATCCCTGCCAAGGCTTTTAAAACACTTTCCCTAAAAAAGGAAAAGCGGCCTCTATTTTTGAGGACTTCTCCCGGGGCTTTGCCCGCTCAGGGCTTACGATGCTTGGGTCTCAATGGCCATTTGGGTGGCCCAAGACTTTTACCTAGTCAGAGAAGCTCGCCCGTATTCTGGGGAGACTTACCCTACACATCGTCATCGGATCCATTGGTTACTATGGACTTTTTGGGGCGATTCCCAAACGTCCAAGGTCGTGATGGAATCGCCGCCTTCAAGGTTCCAGCAAGCCCCTTTGGGGATCAAGCTTGTCCCACCTAGTAACCACCGTAATTCAGCATTTAAATTTGGCGATTTTAGTCATGAGAATTTCTGAAAATACTTCTTCATTTATAGATCAACTTGTTATTACATTGTTTTGGCGCCTCGTTAAAAAACTCCACTTTGGGAGAAAAAGAGTGCGTCCTTATTTAACTTTCCTTGGAGCATACTTCATCTTCTTGTTGTCATCGCTGCCACCGTTGTTGTCGTCACCACTGCCACCACTGTCGCAGCCACCACCATCATCATCGTCACCACCACCTTCACCCTCCACCACCACTATTGTCGCCTCCACCACTGTCATCGCTACCATCGCCACTTTTACTATCCACCTCCACCGTCACCACCACCTCTACTGTCAAAACCACTGCACTCTGCCACTAATATTGCCGTTGCTACCGCCACAACCATCATCGTCACCAAGTAACGCTTATCTCCACCACCACCAGTAGCTCCACCTCTAGCACCACCTTCCATTTCCTCTGCCACCTCCACCAACACCACCCTCCATAGTTGTCATTGTCGTCATGACCACATCCACCACCAGCATCTTTCCTGCCACCGCCTTCCAGGGGTGGAGGCAGGAATTCATCTCTAGGGGGGCTAAGATGGAATATCATAAAAAAAGTTAGGCTTAAAAGCACTTTTGGTCCCCCACGAATGCCTTTTGTGCAAAATGAGTCCCTAAACTTTAAAAATAGCATTCTTGATCCTAAATGTTATACTCTGTTAACAGTTTTGGTCCCTTTTTCCAATTCCGTTAGAAAACTAACGGTTTCTGGATTTTCCAGAAAATTCATCAACTTCTTCATCTTCTACATACATCATCCAATCATATTCATCATATTCTTAAAAAAAGAAATCTAAAATGAATCTCGCAGCATCCTTTCTTCTTCTTCGTGAGCCTTATCCCACTCTCTATGAGTCTCGCTTCCTTTCTGCTATCTCTCACAAATCTCGCTTTCTCTCTTCTTCCTTGAGCCTTGTTCCTCTCTCTATATGAATCTCACTTCCTTTCTTCTTCACAACCCTGGCTCAGTGGCTTACCCATTCACCCACATGCGCCGGATGAGTAGATCTAGTGGTCCTCTACAAGGTCGAATCTTTTCAAGATTTGGTGGTGAGGGAACCCAAATCAAGTGAAAACACAGATCGAGAGAAAACCCAAATCGAGAGAGGACACATATTGAGAGAAAACCATATCGAGGTGGGTGGGTTCTCCATTTTTCTCTTCTTCTCTATTATACTCTTCGAGGTGAGGATGGAGAAAATCGGTTCTGGGTTTACTGTTTTGGTTATGGGTATGCAGTAATGAAGAGGGAGGTAGGGAGGAGAGGATAGATTGATGATTTTGAGATTTTCATTTTGCTCTATGGGTTGATGAAGGTTGAAGAAGGTGGCTGGATTTTTTCTTCCTTTGCACCAGCAAAGTTCACGATTGATTCAAGAATTTGGTGGGTTTGGTGGGGTTTCAAGAACAACTCAAGGGTTTAGAATGATTCATGGGTCAGAATTTTGGTGGTGGAATTCACGAGCAATGGAACTCACCAATGTTTGATTGGGAGAAATTAGTTTTGGTTATGGTGGCTTATGTTTTTTGGGTTTTGTCTGCTTTTTCAAGCCAGAATTTTTTTTTCTGGTTTCCTTACATCTACAAACATTCTGGGTTTTAATTAATGGATAGGATAAAGTGTGGGTATTTTGAGTTTTAATTTCTGAGTTCTATTTGTAATTAAGGTTTTTGAACTTGGGGTTTTTAGGTTTGAAGATGATAGAGGTTGAAGATGAAGATCATATATGAACATGATGATAAACATGTTTCTGGATTTTTTTATTATTTTAATGGTTTTTTTCCCCAAAACCGTTAGTTTTTTTACGGTAAATGGAAAAAGGACCAAAACTATTGACGGAGTATAACGTTGGGGACCAAAAATGCTATTTTTAAAGTTTAGGGACTCATTTTGCACAAAAGGCATTCGTGGGGTACCAAAAGTGCTATTAAGCCAAAAAGTTAATCATCACCAATAATACAGATAAGTGCGTGGAGGAAGGAGATAAGAGACACTCACATTTTTATGATAGTAATGTGAAAGGAAGTGAAAAGAGAGAATCAACGAGATGAGAATAGTGAAAAAATGAGAGATATAATAATTTTTTTTTATAAGCGAGAGATATAATATGTAATATGTGATAGAAAATTCAAAAAGACATAAAAAAATGCGTGAAAATGTGATCAAGAAAAGAAATTTGTAAATGAATTATTACTTTTTTATATGCGTATTGCTCTTATTTTAAAAGCTGATGTGAATGCAGATAATTACTCTTTATTTAAATTTTTTTCATATTTGAAAAGCGTTACAATTTATTAGTTTAAAGTATTTTACGATTTATTTTAAAACGCTATTTTTTGGGGGGAATTTCGTGATCAATAAGGGGATGGACTTATGATCGATTCGATTGTCCGATTAGTAACGTTACTCTGTTCGTTCATTGGTAGGAATTTCCAAGTGTAGACCTAGCTTCAAGGAGCAACCCGAGACTTCTAGGAAAGCGTACATTTGAGGTAAGGGCACTTCTGCTATGATTGATTGTAGTTGTATGACTATGAAATGTTAAGGACCATATGATATATGAATATGATAGTAAGGGCACTACGGCCTCGGCCTAGATAAATTGGTTGTGATTGTGATTGTTAGAAAGCATGATGCTAGGACTATCGATGATATATGTGCTAGATATGCTATATGATGATGATGCAATAAATGTTAGCTAGTATTATTATGAACATGCCTATATGCCTAGGATGTTAGCTACATTTATTGATATGCATGCAAGTTATTATGTCATGATATTTTGTTCATATGAGATGAACGTGATGGGTTTAGGGCCTAGTGATGACGAGTGACTTGCATGGTATGCATTTGAGGGCCAAGTGACCTGGACTGGGCTTGGTTGGCCACGACTGGTGACCTGGACTGGGCTAGTCAGTGGTGACGTTCAGGGGATGGACCTGAACAAAGGACGAACGTGAAACGACAGTGCGTTGGAGAGGTCCAACCCCGATCATCAAGCTGTTGGGAAGCGGTGCGTTGGAGGTGGAGTCGTGTTTGTCCTGCCTTTCCATGAGGGATTGGCTTATGGATATCCAAAGAGTCTGCATGCATGTGCACAAGCATCGACTAACTATAACTTAGAACTACGAGATAGTTCCCCATATTTGTGAACCTTAGAGCTGAATATAGTTCCCCTATTTTGTGAATGTTTGTTTAGGGAGGAACCTGTGGTTGATAGGGTGGTATATGAAGGTATGAAAAACGATAGAATGGGGGGTTTGAATAGCGTTTTAAGACTAAAAACTCGACCCACTTGAGATTTAAATAAATCTCTTCAACCACCAAGAATAAAAGTGTTAAGATAAGAGTTAAGGAAAGCACACAAATGATTTTATCCTGGTTCACTTGATAAATCCCTCAAGCTAATCCAGTCCACCCGTTAAGGTGATTTCTTCCTTCTTAGAATGAAGGCAATCCACTAATCATAGTTTGTTACAACTGCACTTGCTACCTGCAAAGTGACTAACAATACACTGACTTAGCTATCACTAAGATTCACTCTCTTAGTCTTCTCTAGGATCCGATCAGCCTTGATCTCCTAAAGGTAAATCAAACAACTGTTTGAAGGTTTTGAGTTTACAAAGAAATGCTTCTTAGAAAGCTAATAGTAAACACAATTAATACAATGTGAAGAAAGAATGCTTTGAGAGAATATTTGACTTCGCGTGAGCTTCTACAAAGTTCTTCCAAAAAACATCTTTCATCTTCAGCCTCTTTATATACTCCAAGGAATTAGGTTTGGAAGTTTGCATGGAATGCTACCGTTGGAGGGCAGATCTATGTTTTACAGGTTCTGCTGTGGCTAAATCAGTTAGGTAAGGTCGTCAGGAATGGTAAAATTGCTTTTGTACTTTGGATAGCGACATGACCTTTATCCTTGTTGACTTCTGATCAGAGCGATGCTTCATATTTGAACTTGTGAAGCTTGGTGATCAGAGTCAGAGGGAAGCTTGGATCCTCTGACCTTTGTACCTTCTACTTCTGGACTCAGAGGAGAAGTACTTGGTCTTCAGAGCCAGCTTACTCTTGGACTTCAGAATCTTCACTACTCAGCTTCTGGACTTTCAGAGCTTCTGGACCTTCAGAGCATCTGATCCTTCAGAGCTTCTGATCCTTCAGAGCTTCTGATTCTTCAGAGCTTCTAGTGAGCTGAATAATCTTCAGATCTTCTGAAGCTTGATCTACTGTTCAGATTGAATATAGTACATGCGAAAGCGTTGCAGAGGTTACTCTTTTAGCAAAGTGCTTCTGAATTATGTGAAATAAGACCAGAGTCATGGCCTGTCATTTGAACACTCAGAAAACAACGTTAGAGTACCATAATTGTTCATACATAATAGTTAACATGTAATCATCAAAACATAGAGTTGTACTACATGATCAAAACTTGATCTTACAGTATACCCTGAAGGTATGAAAAACGGTAGAAAGGGGGGGTTTGAATAACGTTTTCAGTACAAAACTACCACCTTAAAGATTTTAACAAATCTTTTCGAGAACTAAGTGCAAAAGATAGAGATAGAAAAGCACACAAGGATTTTATCCTGGTTCACTTGATAAATCACTCAAGCTACTCCAGTCCACCCGTTAAGGTGATTTCTTCCTTCTTAGAATGAAGGCAATCCACTAATCAGGTAAGAGTTACAACTGCACTTGAAACCTACAAGTGACTAACAATTACACTGACTTAGCTCACACTAAGATTCACTCTCTTAGTCTTCTCTAGGATCCGATCAACCTTGATCTCCTAAAGGAAAATCAAACAACTGTTTGAGGTTGGTGTTTACAAGGGTTTGCTTCTGAATAAGCTGAGTGTAAACTAAAATAAATTACAAGATGAAAGAAAGCTTAGAATATATCTTGCGCGTGTGTATTGCTTCTTGTATATTTTTTTTCTTCTTCTTCTAGCCGCTTCTTTCAATCTTCAGCCTCTATATATACTCCAAGGATTAGGGTTGAGCGTTGCATGGGAAATGCTACCGTTGGAGGGCAGTTCTGGAAAATCCAGCTTCTGCTGTGGCTGAGAACGTTAGGTAGGTCGTCAGGAAGGTACACTTGCTTTTGTACTTGGATAGCGACTTGACCTTTTAACCTAGGAGACTTCTGATCAGAGGAATGCTTCGTATTGGAACTTGTGAAGCCGGTTGATCAGAGTCAGAGGGATAGCACAGATCCTCTGACCATTGTATCTTCTGATTCTGAACTCAGAGGGAAGAACATGGCCTTCAGAGTTTCTTGCTTCTGGACTTCAGAGTTTCCACTATTCAGCTTCTGGATCTTCAGAGTCTTCTACACCATCGGAACATCTGAACCTTCAGTGTTTCTTGGTTGTCAGAACTTCTGGATCATCAGAGCTTCTAGCGACTGAGTCCTCATCAGAGTTTGTATAGCTTCAGATCTTCTGAAGCTTTTCCACTGTTCATACTGAACATGGTGAATGCGAAAGCGTTGCTTGGGTTACCCTTTATACACAGTGCTTCTGATTTGTGTGAAATTGAGTCAGGGTCAGAGCCTGTAAATAGCACACTCAGAAAAACACGTTAGAGTACCACAATTGTTCATATCAAAAGGTTAACTTGTAATCATCAAAACATAGAGTTGTACTACTAGATCAAAACTTGATCTTACAATCTCCCCCTTTTTGATGATGACAAAACTAAGATTTTTGATGAACAATTCTTAAACATTAAACTGAATTCACTCAGAGTTTAGAGATATAGAATAAGACTTATCCTGATGTGAATAGTTTATCTTGCTCATTCTGAATTCAAGTCACTGCTTGATTCTGAGCTTAGCTCCCCCTGAATCTAATACTTGATGAAAACGTTAGTAAAGTCTAGATTCTGAGCTAAATCATATAAGAGTTCAGAGTGAAAAGCTTATGACATAGATGAAAAACGAATAATCAGAGCGCATAAGTGATCAGAGTCATGGACAAGGTATCAGAGTCTTGGGTATCAGAGTCAACTTAGAATCACTTCAGAAGAAGTGAAATGTATTCCTTGTATTTGCCCAGTGACACATCTATGGTCATGAAGGTGGAACTCTTAAAATCTCCAAAAGAAAAATAAGTCATACTAACACATCTTACACATCAAAAACTGGGTTTACTCCCCCTTTTTGTCATAAGCAAAAAGCTTGGGGTGTGAAAAACTTAGCTTGAAGTACAAGGTACTTCCCCCTTAGAGAAGGTCTAAGTTGAAAGAAAATGAAGACGATGTAAGAATCAGAGTGAGGCGATAATAAATAGAAGAGTTAATGCAAGGGATGAACGTTTACCACCGGTCAATGTGAGGAAATAGAAGGGTCAGTTACCAAGTACTTAACCTCGAGAAACTGTAAGAGCATTAACTTTCAGAGAGAAAGTGAAGCCTATAAAAACGTTGGAGAGAAAGGTAAGCTTCACACCTCGAATAATATTCAGAAAAAAATGGCATCATACAGAATGGCATTAGAAGAGCTCAGAAGGAAGGCGTTTGAGGAAGATATGTTCCTCAATATTAGGCATCCCGATGGTACAAAGACCATACAAGAGCTGACGAAGACACTGCTTGAAGAAGATCTTGGTCCAGAGATGGAGAAAGATCTGAAGGAGTTCCTCTGCTTCGTGGAAGAGATTCAGGAGCTTTGCCAGCGGGAGCTGAATCTGCTGGAAGAGAAGGAGACTGTGGAAAAGAGACTCAAGACGACAGAAGATAGTCTAGAAAAAGATGATCTGAGCATCAAACTTGGCAACATAGAGTATGCATTGGATCGTCTGGAGAAGGAAAGAGTGGAGCAGCGCCAAGAATGCAGAAGAATGAGGAAGGATCCTCCATTCTAGAGATAGGGAATAATGTATGATGGAAAGAATTATGATGTAAACATAGAACAATTATGAATAAAACAGGTTTTGCAAACATATGTGACACAAATATATATAGATATATGCATATAGAATCACAAATGAACAAATTAAAGTAAGTAAATAAGCAGAGTTTAAATAAAACAACGTTAAATAAAAAGGAAAAGGAAGAAAAAGAAGAGATCCTAAAAAACTAAGATTTGTCAGTACGGCGCAGAAGTTCCATCATCATGTGCTTCATCTCAATCAGCATGGATTCATGAGTGTCAAGACGTTGTTCCATGATGTCGAGTCTGGATGAGCTTGTCGGAGTAGAGCTGGAAGGAACGTTCTGAGCAGCTTGAGGTTCTGGAATAGAAGCAGAAGCAGCAGGAGTAAACAGAACTGGTGCAAGTCGCTCTGCCTCAGCCTCAGCTTCAAGACGTTCTGCCTCAAGTCTGGCTTGTTCAGCCTGAGCTGCTGCTTGACGGGCAGCTTCTTCTTCTTGTTCTTTCTGTCTCTTGGCTTCTTCAATGGCTTCAAGAAGCTTGGTTCTCTGTTCGAGTTCATGAAGAGCCACCCTCCTAGCAAACCTTTGCTTTGCAGCCTCAATGCTCTGACTTCCCTCTGCATGCAGGAGCTGCAGCATAACGGGAAACTGAGCCACCAGCCAAGTGCTCAAATTGTTCCACTCATCAGCCACATTTTCAGCATTCTCACTGAGGTCAGTCTGACCGTGCACATTGCGGAGCCTCAAGGAGGCTTCATGATTGAAAATATTGATGCACTCAGAGAGAGATGTGGGTTGAAGGTGAGTATAGGGAATGATGGAGAGGTTGGGTGCAGGAGAGGCTGGGTGATTGCTGCTATGAGCTTCAGAGGCACCTTGTGGAGAACCAATGTTAATTATGGGAGCATTGGGTTCAGAGGTTCCACGGTGAGGGTCTGAAGTTTCAACCAGAGGGTGAGGTGATCTAACCGAGGATTGGTTAGATACTGATTGTTCAGGTTCAGGGTCTGGTTGAATTGGCTCTTGTTGGTCAGGGACAGGGTGAGCCTGTTGGACAAAGGGGTCTGCCTCTTGGATAGGATTGGCCAAGATAGGTTCATCTGGGTCAACTAGACGTTCAGGTCTAGGGCCAGGATATTGCCTAGGGCTTGGACAGGTAAGGTAATATTCTTCCAAGGCAGATACCTTCTCTTTCCTAACCTCCATGAATTTTCTAAGTGATTCAGAGGTATTGGAGGGAGGAGAGTCAATGACATTGATGGGGAAGGATACAGGTGTGAAGGCTGATGAAGAGTCTGTATCCGTGGTTCTGACAGCAGGACGTGCTGATGCTCTGGGAGCAGAGTGATCAGACGTTCTGGGTTGTGGTTCTGTTGGTTTGGGTTCTGGTTGGTTGGGGATGATGGGTTCAGAAGTTAATGGGTCGTATGGAATGGTAAGGAGAGAGGTTGGATCTTCTGACCTAGAGGGTTGGTTCTGAAGCAAATTCCAGAGTGGTGCTTCAGTAGGAGAAGGTTGAAAGAATGAAGATCTTGGGGAATGTGGTGGAGAGGTGGTTTGTGCGGCTGGCTGGGATTCATGAATAGGAGTGAGGGGATTTGAAGAGTGTTGGAGTAAGGCAGAAATTGGGAGTGCATCAAATAAATTCAAATCATCATCAGAGGTAAGTGCAGGCTTACTTGTATGTGCTGATGATCGAGTCACTCTGGCAGGAGGTTCAGTCCTTCTGACCTCTGCAGCAGCTGGTTCCACCCGAGTAGGCTTCACCACAATTCTGACTTTCTTCTGCTTCTTCTTTGGAGGATCATCCTCACTATCATCACCATCATCATCATCAGGCTTGCTCTTCGCCTTCTTGACCAGAGGGACATCAGATTCCTCTGAGGATTCGTCCAGAACCATCTTCCTCTTGGTTTTCTTCTTGGGAGGAGAAGGAAACTCTGGAGCTGGTGGAAGTCTGCTGACGAAATCATCAAGGTCAATCTCGAATCCTTGAGCCCTGAGGTCTTCAACATAGCATCTGATGGCTTCAGGATGGTCTACTTGAGTCCACAGAGGGTAGTCATTCAGAGGCATTCTTCTTCCTCTGATCTCAGAAGATGTGTCCTCATGAGCAGGAGCAATCTTCTTCTGGACCAAACCCATCTTCTTCAGAGAGTTGGCAGTGAAGACATCGCTAACAATTGTGCTCAAGTCCTCTGTGCAACCAGCATTGATCAAATCTTGCACCAAGTTGCTTTCAATGAGAAAGTCTGAGATCAGCCTCCCAAAAGGGATATATTTGATGGCTGACTTGATGGAGGAGGTGGTGCGAGACTTCCGGATGCATTCCTTCAAATAGGAGAACAGGAAGTAGGGAAGGCAGATCTTCTCCTTGTCTTGAATGAAGAACAGCATCGCCTTCTGATTGAAGTTGATGTAGTCTGGAGAACTGCCCTTTGGTCGTTGATTGATGCAGTTGAGCAGGATCTTGTGCCAGACCCTGAGTTTGGGGTGAAGGTCCATCACTTTGTAGCTCGTCTTGCCCGGTTTGAAGGTGGTGTACAGGGCCTTGTTGACGATGTCCTTGGTTCTGGGTTTCAGCTTCGATTCCGTCAGTGAGAACCGATACCCATGAGCAGTTTCTGCACCTAGCAGATTCACGAATGACTTCTCCGTGATGATGATCTTCCTACCCAGTATGTAAGAGACCACCTGAGTGTCATCACAATCAGCGTGCTTCCAGAATTCCTTTACTAGCTTCTCATACACCGGTCCTCGAAGTCGATTGAAGTAGTTTCCCCAACCTTGAGCTTGGACTTCAGGACGGAGATCAAACCCATTTGCAGCCAAGTTGTCGAGGTTGAATCTCCATTCTGCCAGGACTTGGAGTTCCTCAGGAGGAAATACACAGTGAACGGCACAGCCCCGTTCTGCAATAGGAACAATCTCCTCTTGAGCTTGAACTGGTTCTTGTGCTGGGTTCTCAGAGCCCCTTTGACCCGTTGCCAACCCGACTACCATGTGAGGGAACTGAGGTGCATCTGCAGTAGATCTTCTGGTTTGTCTCACCATTTTGAAGAGGTTGAAGGTTTGAGGTAGAAGATGAAGTTTGAAGGATGAAGAGAGATCGAGAGAGAAATCACGAAGGAGGCGGTTTTGAAAAGCAGGGAGTGCGAGAGTGAAAACCGGAAGTGAGAGAGAACGTGTGTGTATAGTGGGTTTTATCAAATAACCGTTGTTGATTCAAAAAGCACTTTAAGATCAACGGTTGAAAATTAAAGATAGACAGTAACAGTAAAATACACAATCACACACAGGAGATAAGCATATCTACACGCAATCACAACAGACTGTCACACGGGCACAAGGAACTATGCATCAGAGATTCTGACGCACGTGTTGTTGTCTCAGCTTCAGAGTCAGTACCAGTGGGCACACACACTCTGATTGAGTTACCTTCTGGACTAGACATCTTCTGATCAAGAAGTATCATAGTCAGAGGTTCTGATCTATCTTCACTCTGGACAAAAGTCCATGTTTAGATTTTTCAGAATAAAATTAAATCTATCTTCAGCTAAGGGCTTTGTAAAGATATCTGCCCATTGATGGTCAGTATCAACAAACTTCAGAAGAAGTACGCCCTTCTGCACATAATCTCTAATGAAGTGATACTTTACCTCAATGTGCTTTGCCCTTGAATGCAAGATAGAATTCTTGCTCAACGAAATTGCAGCAGTGTTATCACAATAGATTGGGATATTGCTCTCAAGGATCTGATAATCCTCCAGCTGATGTTTCATCCAGAGCATCTGAGTGCTGCATATTGCTGCTGAGATATATTCTGCCTCTGCAGTTGATAGAGCAATGGTTGATTGCCTCTTGCTTGCCCATGAGACTAGATTGCTTCCCAGAAATTGACAATTTCCAGAAGTACTTTTTCTCTCTGTTCTATCTCCAGCATAATCAGCATCACAATAACCTGAAAGCTTATACTCTGATGTTTTCTTATACATCAAGCCAAGGTTAGTGGTGCCTTTCAGATACCTTAGGATCCTCTTAACAGCAGTTAAGTGGGTTTCCCTTGGATCTGATTGGAAACGAGCACATAAATGAACACTAAATAATATGTCTGGCCTAGATGCAGTTAAGTACAGAAGTGAACCTATCATGCCACGATAGAGCTTCTGACATACTTTACCACTTATATCTTCTTTTTCCAGAATGCATGTTGGATGCATTGGAGTCTTGGCCACTGTAGATTCCAGCATATTGAACTTCTTCAGAAGTTCTTTAGTGTACTTGCTCTGATGGATATATGTTCCTTCTGGTGTTTGATCAACTTGTATTCCCAGAAAGTACTTTAATTCTCCCATCATACTCATCTCAAATTCAGCCTGCATCATCTCAGAAAATTCTTTGCATAGAGATTGATTAGCAGAACCAAATATAATATCATCAACATAAATTTGCACAATTAAGATATCATCTTTATAAGTCTTGCAAAAGAGAGTTGTATCTACTTTACCCCTTACAAACTCATTCTCCAGAAGGAATGAGCTAAGTCTCTCATACCATGCTCTGGGAGCTTGCTTCAGACCGTAGAGTGATTTCTTCAATTTGAACACATGGTCTGGTTTCTTTTCATCTTCAAAACCTGGGGGTTGATGAACATAGACTTCCTCTGAGATATAACCATTTAGGAAGGCACTCTTTACGTCCATCTGATGTAGAACTATGTTGTGATTTACTGAGAAAGAAATCAATAGTCTGATTGCCTCCAGTCTTGCTACTGGAGCAAATGTTTCAGTGTAGTCTATTCCTTCCTGCTGGCTGTAGCCTTGAGCAACTAGCCTTGCCTTGTTTCTGACTACATCTCCTTTCTCATTTAGCTTGTTTCTGAATACCCATTTCGTTCCAATAACATGGACATTCTCAGGCTTCTTCACTAAGCTCCAAACATCGTTCTTGGAGAATTGATTCAATTCTTCTTCCATGGCCAGAATCCAATCCTTGTCCTGAAGAGCTTCATCTATGGACTTGGGTTCAATTAAGGACACCAATCCTTTCAGACTCAGCAAGGTCTCTTCAGAGGGTCTGAAGGCAGATCTGGTTCTGACTGGTTCATCTTTGTTGCCCAGAATCAATTCCTTAGGATGAGCTGCAGTGATTCTGCTCTTCTTCAGAGTTTGTGAGTTAGAGGGACCAGCTTCTTCCTCTGGTTCATCTTCCTCTGGCTCAACTTCCTCTGGAGCTTTGCCTTTGTCAGAAACATTAATGCTTAAATCTGCAAACTTTTCAACTAGCTTTGACTGGTCAGAGTCAAGCTTATCATCAAATCTAACATGAATAGATTCTTCAATAGTCTTAGCATCAGTATTATAAAATCTAAAACCTTTAGATCTATCAGAATAACCAAGTAATAGACACTTAGAAGATTTAGCATCAAATTTATGCAATCTATCCTTAGTATTGAGAACATAACAAACACAGCCAAAAGGATGAAAATAAGAAATGTTGGGTTTTATGTTCTTCCACAATTCATAAGGAGTCTTTTTCAGAATTGGTCTCACAGAGATTCTGTTCTGAATGTAACATGCTGTATTTACTGCCTCTGCCCAAAAGTGCTTAGCCATGCCAGTTTCTTGGAGCATGGTTCTAGCCATCTCCTGAAGAGTTCTGTTCTTCCTCTCAACAACACCATTTTGTTGAGGAGTTCTGGGACAAGAGAAATCATGTGTAATTCCATAGGAATCAAACAGACTCTCAAACTTGTCATTCTCAAACTCTCCACCATGGTCACTTCTGACACGCACAATTCTACAAGCCTTCTCGTTTTGCACTTGAGCAATAAAGGTAGAGAACACAGCATGAGACTCATCCTTGCGGGTTAGAAACTTTACCCATGTCCAGCGGCTATAGTCATCAACGATAACCATCCCATATCTCTTGCCACCTATAGACTCAGTTTTCACTGGTCCAAACAGGTCGATATGCAGAAGTTCTAACGGCCTTGAGGTTGAGACAACATTCTTTGCCTTGAAAGGGACTTTTGTGAATTTGCCTTTCTGACATGCTTCACAAAGAGCGTCTGAAGCGAACTTCAGATTGGGTAAGCCCCTGACAAGGTTTAGCTTGCTCAGCTGAGAAATCTTTCTCATACTGGCATGCCCTAACCGTCTATGCCATACCCACTGCTCTTCATTAACAGACAGAAGGCACTTCACATTCTGAGCCTCCAACTCAGATAATCTGATCTTATAAATGTTGTTCTTCCTCTTGCTGTTAAACAGAACAGAGCCATCGATCTGACTTACAGCCCGGCAGGACTTTTGATTGAATATAACATCATAACCCTTGTCAGCTAATTGACTTATAGACAATAAGTTATGTGTTAAGCCGTCTACCAATAAAACATTATCAATGCATGGACTACTATCTACACAAATAGTACCAGTACCAATAATTTTACCCTTTTCATTTCCTCCAAAGCCAACTTCGCCTCCAGGCTTAAGTTTCAGCTCTCGGAACATACGCTTTTCTCCCGTCATGTGACGCGAGCATCCACTGTCCAGATACCATGATTGGTGTTTCAGTGGAGCTATCAAGGATATCTGCAACATAGATAATCTTGTCCTTAGGTACCCACTTTCTGGGTCCTCTTTTGTTAGTTACCCCAAAGGTTCTGATCACCTTGGGTGTCTCAACATGATATTTTAAAGGAATATTTGCATGATATTTAGTCATAGAGAAAGATCCCTTTTTAAGAGGGTTTTTAGCAACTTCAGCAGGTACAGGATCAGGCAATATGGTACCAGAGGGAACAAAGCATTCATACAAGGATTTAGCTTTAGACACAGAAGGCTCATTTCTAATTGGTTTAGAATAGCCAATGCCATGCATTCCATTTCTGCTTACACCATAGATCATTGAAGCCATTAAGCTTCTATCTACGCTTTTAGCCAGGAATCTTTGAAAAGATTTTTCATACTTAGATTCATGCTTACTGTCAGAGGCATCGCAGGCAATAACTTCTTCTAACTTTGCAATTTGATTCTTAAGCACAGAGTTAGAATTAACTAAAGCATGGTTATCATTTTTCAAATCAGATATGATTTTCTCATGTTCAGAAGGAGTTTTAGAACCAGCAGATAAGTTCTTTTTCAGCTTCTTATGCTTAGACAACAAGGAGTTATACTTATCCATGATATCAGACAAAGCATGTTTCAGTTCAGAGGTAGAGAAGGAAGCAAATACCTCATTTTCATCGTCAGAGTCTGGATCTCCTTCTGATTCTGAGTCAGAGTCAACAGCTTCCTTTGACTCTGTTCCTTTGTCTTTGACAATAGCCATGAGTCCTTGGACTTCACCATCAGAGTCAACATCCTCTGACTCTGATTCATCGAATGTCACCATCAGACTCTTCTTGGTCTTGAAGTGCTTCTTTGGCTTCTTGTCCTTCTTCAATTTTGGACAGTCACTTTTGTAGTGCCCTGATTCTTTGCACTCAAAGCAAGTGACTTCCTTGATTGATGACTTCTTCTGACCTGAGGATTCAGACTTTCCTCTTGCCTTTCCAGAGCCTTTGAACTTGCTCTGCCTGTGCTTCCAGATGCGGTTGAGTCTCTTGGAGATCAGAGTCAGCTCATCTTCATCAGAATCTTCTGATGCTTCTTCAGATTCTTCTTCTTCAGCTTGAAGAGCCTTTGACTTCTCAACCTTAGCCTTTTCAGATTTGGATTTCAAGGCTATGGACTTTTTCCTCAGATCTTGCATCTCTGAGCGCTTCAGCTCATGGCATTTCAAAATGCTGATGAGTTCTTCTAAACTCATATTCTCAACATCTCTCGTGAGCTCTATTGAAGTCACCAAAGGCATCCAACTTTCAGGAAGACACCTGATGACCCTTATGACGTGATCTTTTGTTGTGTAGCTCTTGTTGAGAGGACGTATGCCAGCTACAAGCAGTTGAAATCTGGAGAACATTTCTTCAATGGACTCATTTGGCTCCATGATGAAGGATTCATACTTTTGGATCAAAGACAATGCCTTTGATTCTTTGACTTTCTTGTTTCCTTCATGAGACATCTTCAGAGAATCAAAAATGCCTTTAGCAAACTCACGATCTGTAATCTTCTGGTACTCCTCATAGGAGATAGCACTTAGAAGAATTGCTCTTGCTTTATGATGTTGTGAGTACAGCTTCTTTTGATCTGCAGACATCTCTGACCTTGGGATCTTTTTGCCATCTGCATCAACTGGACGCTCATAGCCATCCACAATAATATCCCAGAGATCTGCATCGAAACCCAGAAAGAAACTTTCCAGTCTATCTTTCCAATATTCGAACCTTTGACCATCGAACATAGGAGGCTTTGCGTTGTAACCATCTCTTTGAGTTTCACTGGTGGTGGCAGCCATTGTTTTTCACACCGGCCCGGATCACTGAACACTGTTAGGTGTGGTAATCAGAACTTGCGCTCTGATACCAATTGAAGGTATGAAAAACGGTAGAAAGGGGGGGTTTGAATAACGTTTTCAGTACAAAACTACCACCTTAAAGATTTTAACAAATCTTTTCGAGAACTAAGTGCAAAAGATAGAGATAGAAAAGCACACAAGGATTTTATCCTGGTTCACTTGATAAATCACTCAAGCTACTCCAGTCCACCCGTTAAGGTGATTTCTTCCTTCTTAGAATGAAGGCAATCCACTAATCAGGTAAGAGTTACAACTGCACTTGAAACCTACAAGTGACTAACAATTACACTGACTTAGCTCACACTAAGATTCACTCTCTTAGTCTTCTCTAGGATCCGATCAACCTTGATCTCCTAAAGGAAAATCAAACAACTGTTTGAGGTTGGTGTTTACAAGGGTTTGCTTCTGAATAAGCTGAGTGTAAACTAAAATAAATTACAAGATGAAAGAAAGCTTAGAATATATCTTGCGCGTGTGTATTGCTTCTTGTATATTTTTTTTCTTCTTCTTCTAGCCGCTTCTTTCAATCTTCAGCCTCTATATATACTCCAAGGATTAGGGTTGAGCGTTGCATGGGAAATGCTACCGTTGGAGGGCAGTTCTGGAAAATCCAGCTTCTGCTGTGGCTGAGAACGTTAGGTAGGTCGTCAGGAAGGTACACTTGCTTTTGTACTTGGATAGCGACTTGACCTTTTAACCTAGGAGACTTCTGATCAGAGGAATGCTTCGTATTGGAACTTGTGAAGCCGGTTGATCAGAGTCAGAGGGATAGCACAGATCCTCTGACCATTGTATCTTCTGATTCTGAACTCAGAGGGAAGAACATGGCCTTCAGAGTTTCTTGCTTCTGGACTTCAGAGTTTCCACTATTCAGCTTCTGGATCTTCAGAGTCTTCTACACCATCGGAACATCTGAACCTTCAGTGTTTCTTGGTTGTCAGAACTTCTGGATCATCAGAGCTTCTAGCGACTGAGTCCTCATCAGAGTTTGTATAGCTTCAGATCTTCTGAAGCTTTTCCACTGTTCATACTGAACATGGTGAATGCGAAAGCGTTGCTTGGGTTACCCTTTATACACAGTGCTTCTGATTTGTGTGAAATTGAGTCAGGGTCAGAGCCTGTAAATAGCACACTCAGAAAAACACGTTAGAGTACCACAATTGTTCATATCAAAAGGTTAACTTGTAATCATCAAAACATAGAGTTGTACTACTAGATCAAAACTTGATCTTACATACCCTACCTATGATACGTGTGTGTTAGAAGTTGACCCTTGCTTGTTTGCTGTTTGGGGCGCTTAACGCCTAGACAACAAGCATGCGTGTGATCAGTCGGGAGGAGACCTTACACCTGCTCAGCATGGATGAAGATGCAGCTTGGGATATTGATCACGCTTGAAGACATCACATTTATACCGGTCGTGTCCGGAGATGGAGGCGCATACGTCGGAGGAGATCCCTCGTCCTCACTTGCTCTCATGGGATTCTCAGGATGCCATATCCTCCACCTCGATTTGCACTACACGTCGTAGATGACACTGATAAGATTACCGAGGAGGCTCCCAGTCAGGATTCGTCATACTTAGTAGGAGACTACTTGATACACGCCAAGGAGGAGGCTCTAGCGGCTTAAGGACTATGAGTGGAGTTTGGGTAGTGTGGTAATTGAGTCTGGATTTGGGGGTGAGTCGAGTTTGCTTATAGGGTTCGTACCTAACTTAGAGACCTTCTTGTTGTGTTGGCTCGGGGGCGGTCGAACACTAGTTTAATCATTATGTTTTAATTTGAAAGAATCATTGTACGCTTCCAAAACTTTTATTAATAAAATGAATTATTCAGTTTATTCACTCATGTCACTACTTCTTTATTTGTTAAGCTATGTCTAAAAGGGTTTTTATTTCGGCTAAAATTTACCCACGTTTTCGATAAAGACTAATAAAGTGACCTCCGAGATTTAGTGATGTTACACCTTCTATGAGGCCTGGCATGCGAGCCTGTTCGAAAGCCTACTTACCTAAAAGTAACCTCTTAAAAATGCCACTAGACCTTGAGACTAATAGGTCGCGAGGTAATAGGTCAACAAACTTATAAGCATTCACAACTATCGTTGAATTTCTATTTTGAATATTGTAGAATCCAATTAAAAAACTCACCTCAATAATATTAAAAAGATTTCTTCTTAGGAGAGAACGTTTTTAATTTAGGTTTTTGTAAGACCCAGATTTCGGAAATGGATTAAATGATTATTTTTCCGATTCACGCGAAAGATCGGTGTAAGCGTGACAGGAGTTTGCTGTTTGGGAAAGTTTAATGAAGAAGAAAGTTCAGGAATTGCTTGAGGATAGTACCATAGTCTTTTTAGGAGTAAGTGTGAGTCGTCTGCACACCCGCCTTATGGCGAGAGTGTTCAGAATAGGCTAATTCCGCTCTTAAAGCACTGTTTAAGCGAAATTCTAAATCCTTGGAAAAATAAGAAGTTCTCTTTATTTTTCCCTCGACCAGCGTTTCATTTCAGAACTCTGGACTGTACGCACGATAGGTTTCACTTCTCGGAAGTTCGACGACGCTAAATTATTTTCTCTCAAGACTTTAAATTCGAACGCTGAATGAAGACTTTCTATTCGGAGCTTCTAGCGAAGTTTCCATCCGCGTTGCCAGATTTCTTTCGACGTTTCCTACCTTTCTTTTGAACGAAGTTTTGTCATCCGACTTTCACAGCAAAAAGTAGTTTTTCGGAGCATTTTAGCTCACACCGCTTTTGGATCGTTTTCTTCAAATTCAAGAGACTTGTTTTGAGTTCTGGAATTCTGTCGCCAGAATCTCGCTTAGAATTCACAGATGAACGTACTGCAAAAATCGGAATCGCGAAATATTCTTTTTCCCGCGATTTCTCTCTCCTATAAATAGGAAAAAAACAAAATATCTCACCATTCTTCCTTGTTGTGGCCGAGAATGAGAAGAGGAGAGGGAGAGGAGAGATTTTCTTCGTTTCTTGACGGATCTTCGAGCTGTTTGTCTCTACTTCACAGCCCAGAGGTAATCTACTCACTTCTTACCTCTGATCGTTCTTTTTATCGCGTTTCTTTATCGCTTTATGAGCTCAAAGTTTCGAGCTTTTCGTAAAATTGTTTGATTTTCCCTATTTTTCTTTTGATCTACCTTCTATATTTACCCAACAAGCTAAATCTCTCGCCGATGCGCGCCGATTTCGATTGAGTCGCCAAAGATCTGAAAAGCGGTATAAAAACCCATTTTTCTCACAGATTGAAACTTTACCTTCAAAAAGCCACAATCCGACTTAGTGCCTTTAGGATTAGTTGCTATAAATGTCGTTGTGAACGACCCCATCAATTTTGTTTTTCGAAGTTTCAACTTTGAGTTTTTGAGCTTTAATCTTGGACCAAACTACCCCTATGTGCAATACAATTTCTAAAATTTTTCGAGCGTTGATTTACCCTAGTTATACCCTAAAACTACCTAGGAATTAAATTAGATCGAAGAAAAAGCGCCGAAACGCTAAATTGGAGAGAGGTCGAGACCTATTTGTGTTAGGACAGTGAGGAAACTCAAATCTGGGCAAGGTTGGCCTTATGCTTACTGTCGCCCTTCGAGTCGCCGAAATTTTGGCTTTGGTTTCGTGTCATTCCGAGTTCTGTAACTCGAGTTATGCGCGTTTTAGTGAGTAAAGGAAAATATTAGAATTTTCTGGTTTGGCTTCACGTGTCAAAACTCACCCATTCGGGGAAACTCTTCCATTCGTGTTAGAATGTCGTACTCGGAAGCTTTTTAAGCTTTGTCTATCGTTAGTTAGTATTGTTGTAATCGAATTGACTTGTTTTGATTGATTTTCGCTCTGTTTCTTCCAAGGTTCGTTTGTGGAAACTTTGGGGTTGACAGAGCAAACTTGTGAGCGTGACCTGCACCGCGAGACTGGAACAACTCGAGGTTAGGGCAACTTACTTACTAGCTATTTGTATTGTAGGCGTCGATAACTTCGACTTGAATATTGCTTGATATTGAAGATTTCATTGAATATTCTTTATCGCTTTGAACTGGAAAATGTTTTCTGGAGGCTTCGGCCGAGTGAACTGATATGAGACGTGTGTCTCCGTTTTCTGAGAGGCTTCGGCCGTTTACTGGTTTCTGCCTTATGATTTCCGCACTGAATTATTATTATATTGCTTTTTATAGCTTGAGATATTGATATTGTTATCGAATTGCGCGCTTTGACGCGATTGCGGAGTGTGAGACATTTGAATTGATTCATTTTGATCGTTCGGGTTGAAATAATAACCCTAGGCAGGTCCTGACTAGAGGCCTGAGATCTAGCCCTTCTTGAAATACTTAGACTTTTCCCAGGGTTTACACTTGGGGGGATTTTGGGGACTTTGATTAGTTAGAACATGGAACTTGATAATTCATGAAACTTAGATTTTGACAATAAACCTCATAATTGAATTAACTCAACTTGAAACGCTTTAATTAATTAACAATGACCTTAGGGAAACTTAGGAAATAGAACTGATTGTGAAATACGGGAATAAGTCGACAAGCCATGACTTGAGCAAACTGAGCGTGGGTGATACCCTTCTCGCTCCTTGAGTCGTTAGCTTGACCGTCAAGGGGATAAGTCAACATAACTTATAAGGGAAATAAGTGCTTCCTTGCACTTCTTGAATAACCTGATGGTCGCCACAGAGGTGAACCATAGTGACCAGGGAAATGTCACTGAGTGCAATATGTACTCCGGCTTTTCACAGCCTAGTCTCAAAGACGACTTGACCTTCGGGTACTTTTAAATTGATATTTGTAGTTAAAACACGTACGTGCGAGGACGATTCGATGTTTGGCTAACCATATTGCATCATGCATACATTCAGGGCTTGGGACGATCGAAAGATCGGGCCTCGGTGAAGTTGGGACGACTTCGGTCGGCTTCACGAAGGTTGGGACGGTGTCAAGACCGACCTTCATCGAAGACACCTAGAGTGCATCTTCGACATAGCGGGCGGAAATGGTTCAACCTAGGGTGGTTAGAATTGACCCGACTATGCATGAGTTGTAAGCGACACCTGAGCGGAAAAGGTTACACACTAGGCCAGTGGTAACTGACTCGATGGTGCCCATCCTAATTGACTTATCCGGATCATTGAATTGCATCTCAAACATACATGCACCCTAACTGGAAATCATGTGCTATGGCTTATTGAATTATTGTTAGAGTCGATAACATGCTAGGAATATATATAAACATATATATATATATATATATATATATATATATATATATATATATATATATACCCCCTATCACATGTTGTTTGTATATTTATTATATTCCGTAAGTTGACCCTAGCGCCTTGGCTTTGGTTTCATGTTTGTGTTTGGGCGGTCAGCCTGCTGCCAGACGTTCGACAGCTAGTTCGAGATGATTCATCTCTCGGGTAGGACCAGGAGCGTAACGACTACTGCAAGACCATTCAGCGTGGACCCGGGCGGAATGCATGATCAGATGATGGGTCGATGGTAGAAGTGTAGGGTATGGGTGTATATAGTCTTTCAAGGTTAGGTGTTATTGTTATAGCTCTGACTAGTCGAGTCTATATTTGGGGCAGGGTAGGTCCTCGACACATTACTTTTTGTGTGGTTCTCTGTCATAGGGATCACAGAGAGTAGTCGGACATTAGGAGGTCTGGAGGAGGCCGTTTTGGGCTGACTCTCTCATGTTTTGGAGGACTGTACTTATAACCTCTCACTTGATTTCCGGACTTGAACTTATTCTGCCTTCGGGCTCACTTTCTGTCACTTGCTGATACTCGTGACACTTTGGGGTTACAGCAGAGCTGTAATAGTATCATAAATTAGTTTATGTTTATCGCGTCTTGGGTTGTGTCTCTATCTTTAAAATGTCTTTGTTTCAAAAAAGAAACAAACAAAAAAAAAAAATCTGCTTTTTCCGCTTTATTTTATTTTTGAGTTACTAAAGTGACACACGGAAATCGGGGTGTTACAGTTTTCATCTTAGTTTTTCTTCTCTTTTAATTTTTTGGAATTTTTGTACTTTTTAGACATGATATATTAAATTTATTAATATATTTTTTTGTTACAATTAAATTTATTAATATATTAGTATAATATATTTATTAAATGATAAAAACAATTAGTTAAATAGGTCGGCTTATCATGCCTAATAAGCTTTTTTGTAAGCATATGCCTAGCCTTTTTAGCTAATCAAGCTTTTTAAAAAGCCTAAGCCTGACCTTTTTAGCAAATCAACCTGGCCTAGGCCCGACCTTTGGTAGGCTAGGCTGTAGGCCTCTGACTAGCCACCTGCCCTATTTCCACCCTAAAATTCAGGCAAAATGAGGAGAGAGCTACAAATAACTGATCAACCGTGTAATAATATATGAAGAGAAAAATGAAATAAATAAATGAAATTGTGTTGTATACATCAAACATTTGCAAAAGCTCCCCTAAACACTACATTTACTATAATAGTATGTTTTTTCCTAACTTATCTAGTATACAAAATTTAAGACCTTTTCTTAAGCGTATTCTGGAGAGACCTACAGATAACTGATCCTGAGTGAAAACGGACCTCGGAAGGAAGAGTCTAACCTGAGATAGTGTTAGTCCTTGACTTTTGTTTATGATCATCGCAAAACATACTGCAATTAGAAACTATCTTCTTCTGAATTTAATTGGAAATTTAGAATTAGAAGGAAAGTCCATTCTTGAAATGTACACTTTATCATTAGGATTTGTTCCCGTAATCAGTGACGGATCCAGGACCCGGGGTCAGGGGGTTCAAATTTTCTAAATGAACACATCGGTAAAAATATAATTAAAAACTTTATATATGTTTATACATCAGAAATTATACAAGTTATAGTTGTCCAAATATGTGAGTTTTTTGTGCAAATAGGTGCCAAACTTGGTCTACTAGTATAATTTAGAATTTTCAGGGGTTCAAAAAAAATTATATAGGAAAATAAGCGCAATTTTTTTTTCCAATTTTTTTTTTTATTCAGGTGAACCCTGAATAAGCTACATCCGCCCTGCCCGTAATAACAGTTGCATTAATAACACGTTCACCAAGTTCATCCACAATTAACCTGGTTCTATTACATAAACAAACCTGATTGCAATATTAGGGCTCGTATGGCACGCCGTATTAGGCATGATAGTATAAGCTTATACAATACATTATGAGTTTATTCATTGTTTGGTGATGACATTGTATTGTATAAGCTTATCCATCAAAGTCCCCTTATACGTTAAAATGACGTATTATTTAATTCATCATGTGAGTGATGGATAAGGCATGATAAGGTTGTGATGTATAAGTCACCATCACCACCACCCTCTATTGCTGTCAACTTACACCATCATTGGCACCACCACCCGATCATCGTCGCCGCCACCACCACCACCGCCGCCACCACCCAATCACCGTCACCGCCACCGCCACCACCACCACCACCGCCACCACCCGATCACCGTCGCCGCCACCACCACCACCACCATTGCCTCCACCCTCCACCGTCGCCGCCACCCGATCACCGTGGCCGCCACCACCACCACCATTGCCTCCACCCGATCACCGTCGCCGCCACCACCACCACCACCGCCACCACCCGATCACCGTCACCGCCACCACCACCACCACCGCCACCACCCGATCACCGTCGCCGCCACCACCACCATTGCATCCACCCTCCACCGTCGCCGCCACCTTACTAAGCCGCCACCGCCTTACCACCACCACCACACTCTATCGTCGCCAACACCACAACCACCATCGCTGCCACCATCCGATCACCACCACCGCCACCACCGATGTTGCCGCCACCGCCACCACCACCGCCGCCGCCACCGACACCACAACCACCACCCTATCGCCACCACCACCATAATCGTCGTCACCACTCTATTGCCACCACCGACACCACAACCACCACCCTATCGCCACCACCACCACCATTGCCTCCACCACCGCCTTACCACCACCACCACCACCCTATCATCGCCACCACCACAACCACCATCGCTGCCACCACCACCTCCAACCTATCTCCACTATCACCACCACCGCCACCAACACCAGCCTACCACCATTGCCACCACCACCACCAACCTACCACTACTTCCATCACCACCGCCACCACCGTTATAATCACCTCCATATTTGATTTTTATTATATACCATTATTCAATACTTCATTAAACATAAAATTGCATTAATTTAAACGATATGGTAAACTATACAGAGTATGTCCAAACGCTGGATAGTATAAAAAAGTTATCAGGGCTTATACTATCAGGCCTAATACTATCAGGTCTTATACTATCAGGCCTTATACTATACGTCGCACCAAACGGGCCAAATGGTTTAAGTGGTAAGGCAGGTTAGACGATGACGTGGAGTAAAGTTGGCCGCTGGAGCGGTGAGGGCGAGACCTAAATGGCTAATTCCCACACAGTATTATCAGTATCCATTCCCGTACCACTAAAACTTCACTTATTTCAACTTTCGGAACTCACGATACGATACCAATTCAGAGCCTCAAACTCATTTTCTCCCAATCCCCAAACTCCCTTTCTTCTGTGTTACTATCCTGCAAGCAACACAGAGTGAGCGAGTGAGGGAGTTTTGGAGAATATGGCTCTCACTATCCGAAGCTCTTTCTTCTCCACCACCACTACCACGAAGAAATCTTCTCCATTCTTCTCCTCTAACCAACTTCACACACTTCCCTTCTTATCTTCTCACTCAATTGCCGTTAAACCAACCCTGCGACTTGCTTCCAGAAACAACAACACTGCTCTCAGGCCCATCAAATGTTCTGTTTCCGAAGCAACTGAGCCCAAAACTGGTAACTCATGCTCTCTTATGCATATGAATTTTGGTCTTTGGATTTTATGTACTGTTTCCGCATATAGTTTTATTTATTATAAGCTTCGGATTGTCAACAGTGCTTGTTTTCTTCTTTTTTTCCCCATCATTTTGGGGTCATGCATCTTTCCACTGCTCTGAATTTTGAATTATCTTGTTTCTTATTTGCACTTTAGAGAAGAAGCAGTTCACGAGAAGAGGAGATGTCAGAAACATCGCGATTGTTGCTCATGTTGACCATGGAAAAACAACCCTAGTTGATGCCATGCTGAGACAAACTAAGGTAATATTGCCCTGTATATGAATTGCCTCATATTTTCAATTTCAGCTGAAGCGAATAGAATAGAGTATGGAAGGCGGTTTCCAATTGATTGTCGAGAATTTGAAGGAAATTTTGTTTTAATCTAGACTTTAACATGTTAGATTTTAATTTTATTAATTTTTTTTTTTTTGCTTTGGTAGGAAATAGTGATGATAGTAGATGGTTTTGATGTTGATTATATGCTTTTGTTGAATTTTTGTGCAGGTATTTCGAGATAATCAATTTGTGCAGGAGAGGATAATGGACTCTAATGATTTGGAGCGTGAAAGAGGGATCACCATACTGAGTAAAAACACATCTATTACTTATAAAGACACGAAGATTAATATAATAGATACTCCGGGTCACTCTGATTTTGGGGGTGAAGTGGAGCGCATCTTGAATATGGTGGAAGGAATCCTTCTAGTGGTACTTCTACTGTTTTTCCTATTCTCCTTGAAGATCATGCATGTTTTTGCATAGTTGATCTATCAACAAACAACAATTAGTAACTCCCAGCTGCTTGTTGCATTTCTTAGCCAAGAAAGAAAAATGTAGTTTTCACTGATGCTATCTGCCTACATTTTGTGATAGGTAACAACCCCTTAGTTAATTAGTTACTTTAGGAAGATAATTAGAGAGTGAGAGATGATAGGCCATTTGCTGGTCTCTTGAATACCTGTAAGTTTGTAACCATTCTAGTTTCATTGCTACTTTAAACAAAAAATCAGTTTCCGTTCTTCATTTCGGGTTCCTACCACTTCACACATTTTTTTAATTTTGTTTTGGGGGGGCGGGGTGGGGATTGAGTTCTAGGAGTGTAGATACTGGATTGGTTCACCAGTTCGAAAACATAGGTCTCTTGAACAAATTAGTTTCAAGTGCAATAACATACAGGCATAGAAGAAAGTTCTGTATTTGGACAAGAATCTCATCTAACTTTCATTCTAAATGATTAATTTTCTGCCTATCTTTGATATCTTAACACCTAATACATTATCAAAATTTGTTTGGCATTTGTGGATACTAGGAACAATTTTTCACTTTTCATTTTTTTATTCGCATCTATTCAAATTGTACAAATATATGCTTATTCATTGGAGGGATATCGTGTCTATAAGAAAGATAGTTTTTCTTTCCTATGCTAGAAAGTGTGTATAGGCAGATTCTTGTGATACATGGTGTTTATCAAGCTGCTATTTATATTTGTAGGTAGATTCTGTTGAAGGGCCAATGCCACAGACAAGATTTGTCTTAAAAAAGGCCTTGGAGTTTGGCCATTCAGTTGTTGTGGTTGTGAATAAAATAGACAGGCCTTCTGCTCGCCCAGAATTTGTTGTCAATTCTACTTTTGAACTCTTCATTGAACTAAATGCCACAGATGAGCAGGTATGTTGGTGATGAAACCTAAAAGGTTTTCTGTGTTCTGTCTGTCACAACTAAATGCACTGTCAAAACTGAACTGTGATTTCTTCATTCACCATAGTCTAAATTCAACTATTATTTCTTTATTCACAATGGTCTGTGGAAAGTTACATTTAATTACTTCTGGTAAATTCAAACATGTCATTTAGGTTTGAAGGATTGTAAATGTTTCAGTATCATCAAAGAAAATATTCTGTAAGCATCTTATCTTTATAGCATATTTGTTCTTGCAGTGTGACTTTCAAGTAATATATGCAAGTGGTATAAAAGGGAAAGCAGGGTTGTCTGCTGAAAATCTTGCAGAAGACCTTGGACCATTGTTTGAAACCATTATCAGATGCATCCCTGGCCCACGTATTGTTAAAGATGGCGCGCTTCAAATGCTTGTTAGTAATTTTTTTTTTTTAAGAATTTAATAGTCCTCTCATTTCTAATGGTTAGCATATGTATGTTCCTACTAATTTGCCACCTCTGGGCAAACAGAAATAAAAGAAACAATTCAAGATCTCGACCATTTTATTCAGTTGACAGAATATATACATGACAATCCTGTCTAGTTTCAACATGGATAATTCTAATTCCTTATATAGACATGACCATCTATGATGTTTGTAGGATGTACTTTGAATTTCATTATTGTAGTTTGTAATAGACCATAAGAAATTTCAAAATACTAGATGAATCTTAACTTTAACACGATGGTGAGATTAAAATTATGTACAAGAATAGTCTGTGGCCTTACCATATTGTCATTCATCAACTAGGTTACAAATATTGAGTATGATGAACATAAAGGGCGTATCGCAATTGGGCGCTTACAAGCTGGAAGGTTAGCAAAAGGCCTGGATGTCAAGGTGAGAATTCCGTTTCTGTTATTTTTATTCTTCAATTTGTGAATTCCTCCATGCAGGCAATTTTTGGTTACTTTGTGGCTTTGTGCATAATAAGTGAAGTCTACTAACTTATTTTCAAAAACATTTTTGTCTCAGACTCACAGTTCCCATTTGTGTGATATATTTTTAGTTTTTGCGAGATGTGTAATAGAGATTTTGATGCCCTAATTTATTGTTGCATAACCTTTTTCTCCTCAAAGTCCAGCATAGGAAACAAATGATTTTAATCTATTACAGGTTGATTTTGTTTAGGTGTGTACTTCAGAAGATTCATGTAGATTTGGAAGAGTTAGTGAGCTTTATGTGTATGACAAATTCAATAGGGTCCCTGTGGAAAGTGTTGAGGCTGGTGATATATGTGCAGTATGTGGAATTACTGATATTCAGGTAAAGATCTGGGGTTTTGGACGAAGTGCATAATCTTGTATTACTGTAACCATTCTTTTGGGTATGATTGCTGTAACCTTATTAACTATTACAACTCTCAGATTGGAGAAACAATTGCCGATAAAGTATTTGGAAAGCCACTACCTGCCATCAAGGTGGAAGAACCAACAGTGAAAATGTCTTTCTCCATAAACACTTCACCTTTTGTTGGCCGTGAGGTATGTCCATAGCTTAATATTTTATGGTCATTAAAAGGTTTTCTATTTATATCTTTTAGTATATTCATATCCTGATCCTGTCTGCCAGGCACAATAATTGATATTAGGTTAAGCTTTCTTGGTAAATTTTTAAGTTCTGCTTTTACAGCTACTTAAGAGACCAGCTAAATCTCATTATTTACTTTCCAGGGAAAGTATGTTACTAGTAGAAATTTAAGGGACAGGCTTTATCGTGAACTTGAAAGAAATCTAGCCATGAAAATCGAAGATGGTGAAACAGCAGATACATTCATTGTCAGTGGGCGTGGAACTTTGCATCTCACCATACTAATTGAAAATATGTAAGTATTAGTATTCTATTTCTCACTGATTATCCTCCTAGTTCTTCAAATAATATTGCATCTGCAGGCGAAGAGAAGGATATGAATTCATGGTTGGGCCTCCCAAAGTTATCAACAAGACAGTGAATGAAAAATTGTTGGAACCCTTTGAGGTAACTTTTCAATCGGATTTCAATTGCTATTTAAAAATAAAGAATAAAAAGGCGATGATAAAAATGGCCATGGTGTAAAGAGTTCTATTTGACAGATAAGTTTTCCTGTACAACTGACATCAGTCCCTTTATTTTTTTTACTTTACACTTAATTTGAAAATTAACATTTTCGGTTAGACAAATAGATTGGGATGATGTAGTATGAGAAGTCTGTTTCCCTTTTTTATGACTTCTTGGATATTACAGTCAAAGTGCACGAACTTCTTTTCCCCTGTTTCTACTAAATATTAGAACTGTTAGTTAAGGCTCAATGCTGTTTGAAAGTTTTTAATTGAAGAGTTTTCTCCTAAAATGTTTATGTTCCTTCACTCATTTCTTACATATTTTAATAAGTGGAATGGCTGCAGATTGCAACTGTGGAGGTACCAGAAGTGCATATGGGAGCTGTTGTTGAGCTTCTTGGCAAGAGACGAGGGCAGATGTTTGATATGCAAGGGGTTGGGTGTGTATATTTTTTTCATTCCTCTAGTTTTTATAGTGATGTATTTTACCACCAAAGTTATACCGTTAATGGCAACGTATGAAGCACGTTTATTGGTATCTATCACATGGGCATTTAATTAACTGAAGATTCACGTTTATTCAAACTTATTATGGAGAAACATTTTTTCGTCTTGTTGAATGACTAGTGGTTTGCAAAGGTGCATTAATGACACCATCTAGGAAAATTTACTAATAGCTTTACACTTGAGCTTTGCATGTTAGTTAAGCATGCAATGCTTTTCCACTCGTAATATAACTTGCATCTAAGTTAGCATCCTACAGATTAGGAGATCTTTGTCTACTAGATTTATATAGCAATTGGTCTGATAATTTCATTGGTTCTGTGTTAGATCGGAGGGAACTACATTTCTCAAATATAAGATCCCAACCCGTGGTCTTCTTGGATTGCGGAATGCAATTTTAACTGCTTCCCGAGGGACAGCTATTCTCAACACTATCTTTGATAGCTATGGGCCTTGGGCTGGTGACATCAATACTCGGGATCAAGGCTCACTGGTAATGTCTGCATTTCTGTTCACAGTGCAAACTTAAAAACAATGTGATGATCAGACTACGGAGGATCTCACTTTGATATCTAACACTTCTGAGTTTTAATATCAGATCGGAAAAATTAATTTTTGTAGCATAATAATCCAGACCAGAATGCTAATGTTTCCTCCATTCATTAACGGTACTGTATGGATTTCCAGGTTGCTTTTGAGGATGGAGCAAGTACTTCTTATGCTATCTCTAGTTCACAGGACAGGGGACAGATGTTTATTGGTCCCGGTGCGGAAGTTTATAAAGGTCAAATTGTTGGCATCCATCAGCGACCTGGGGACTTGTCTTTGAATGTCTGCAAGAAAAAAGCTGCCACAAACATTCGCTCCAACAAGGAACAAACAGGTGAGAAGCACTTCCCGCTCAATTCCCACGCTATCTTATTATATGAAATAAACATTCGAATTAGGTGGTTTCAACATTGATGCAGTTACTAGTTCCTTAAAGCAGAGAAAGCTAACTTCAAATGATTTACACGCTCAAGTCATTTTAATTTTAATATTACCTTTATATACTATCAGAGGAATAATGCTGCGTTAATAATTTTAAGTTTATCTCAATTCTCAAGCTATTTTGGGTCTACTATCATAAAGCTCCCTTTTGGGATGTCCTCACTCCTTCCAAAGAATCTTCGTCTAGTTTACCGTTAGAAAGTATGAAAACGGGAAAATAAAAGAAACCGAGCCGCTTTTTGTTGAAGTAGTAACTTGTTATTTTTTCATTTTTACTTTCTAACGATAAACCAAACGGACTAGGTCTCAAAATCTGATAGGTTGGGTCGCCATTACGGTTTCTTACTTTTTTATTTGCAAATTATCATTTTATCATCTGCAAGTCTAAGATATCTGCACTGGTAATACATTTTGAAGGTCCAATACATTATTTCTATAACAGGAACATACAAAGCTGTTGAAATGGGATTTTCCTTATATGATTAATTATGAATCCTCGGTTGGCAACAATATATGAGCCTGAACTAAGATTTTATACATTGCACTTCCAGTATTTATTATTAGAGTAATGTTATATCCTCCATTTCTCCTTTAGACCTTCCTACAAATCCTCCTACATACCAAATAGAGAGAGTATTAGATGAAAAGTTATGCATTTAGTATCCAGGAAGTGTAAAGAACATTTAATTCGTTCTCCATTTGTGTGTATAAAGATAAAGATCTGTAGGAGGATATAGCATTACTCCTATTATTAGTGTGCAAACCAACTTCACACACTTAGTAGTTAGTAGTAGTAAGCTAATAATCTACAAAATTTTAATTTACTTTACTCCCTTATGGGCTTATATAAAAAAATAAACGTTACTCCCTTATGTAATAATTCTTGAAACCCTTTACTCCCTTCTGCAGTTATTCTTGATACACCATTGGATTATAGTTTGGATGACTGCATTGAATACATCCAAGAAGATGAACTAGTTGAGGTCACCCCCCAAAGTATCCGAATGTGCAAGAACCCAAAACTTGCAAAGAAAGGAAGGTAGACTTCTACTGTGAAGCAGTCACTTGCAGACTTTTCTGTGGTAATGATGCTTAAACTGCATAACTCGGTGATTTTGCTGCTAAAGTGATGAAGAAGCAAATCACAACCGTTGATGCAATATCGCATGTATTCTTCAGATACTGCAGAATCATATAGGAGCTGGCTAATGGCCGTATTCATTATAGCTATGGTTGACATATGTTTTAAGGGGATGAAGTTACATTAAATTTTGTTTACTTGATATGTAAATTCTCTGTGTATCTTAGAAGTAAGGAACATCAAAATATGAATTATTCATGATATAATGAATAATGATTGAGTGGTGAATAGCAATGCTACACAAATGTCTTGGGCTAAATTTCCAGGGAAGTTTCTAATGCAGTCTCATATTTTTTTACCTCACCAATCTCGATATATTGTCATGCTGTTTTCTCAAACATGTTAACAGGGTCTGTAAATGTATGAATTAGTGTCAGTGTTGCTTTAGAATGTTGGCTGCTAAGCTATCTTATACAGTATGTCGGACGAAATTCATCATTTAAAAGTTAAAACTGACTTGGCTCACGAACCTTCATCGTTTTGAAGTTTATCAAAGTAGTTCAGGTCTTCAGGATCATACTGGAAACGATGACACGCATTTCCCTTACACCACGAGAGATAGGGAGTGGCATGTGGTGAGGTGAATGTTTTTTTGTATTTAAAGTCATTTGAATATATTGAATATATATCATCTAAAAATATAGTTTTTTTTCAATTTTATTTTTTTTATAGGTAAATGTTAGTTGTTAGTAATGTTAGAAATTTGTCATCCTCAGGTTCGAATCCTGACCCTTCACCTTTTATTCCACCCAACTCTTATTTCCGTAGCTCTTACCACTTGAGTTATCTTTCGGGGACATTTAAAAATATAGTAGTTCATTGACCAAATATAACATAACGGCGGATATCTCTCAATTTTGGACTTGAAGTACCAACTGCCAACCAAATAATATTATTCTATCTTAACAGTCGCGGATATTACATTGACCAAAAATAGAAAAACAAAAAGAACACCAATGCATTTTCAGAAAGCTGGATATTTATTTTTTTGACGGTGAAAGCTGGATATTTAAATATAAATAAATACTACAAATATATTTTGAGTTTGGCGTGAGTGTGATGAGATGAGATGAGATGAGATGACGAGAAAAATGGAAAAAACAGGTCATTGAGTTACCATTTTCTCTCTTCTAGAGGGAAAGAAACAGAAAGAAAGAGAAAGAGGAGGTGAATGAAGGAGACCGCGGATCAGGTTTGACCATCTCCTCCTTCATTTTCCATCCTCCTTCTTCCTTCCTCTTTCTTTTTCCTTCCTTCCCAAAACCCTCCCTCTCTTCCTTCCTTCCTTCAACAAATTACCTCATTCAATTTCATTCATGGGTAATTGTTGCATAACCCCAGCGGGTTTCAACAAGAAGGGGAAGAAGAAGGAGAAGAAAAAGAATCTTCCGCCGCCGGTGGTGGTTCTGAAGGAGCCGACGGGGAGGGAGATAGGAGTTCGCTACGAATTGGGGAGGGAATTAGGGAGAGGGGAATTCGGCACAACGTTCCTGTGCAAGGACAAGGAAACAGGGGAGGAGTATGCATGCAAGACAATTTCCAAGGAGAAGCTCAGGACCGCCATTGATTTGGAAGATGTCAGGAGGGAGGTGGCGATCATGCGCCACCTTCCTAAACACCCCAACGTCGTCACATTGAAGGACACCTATGAGGACGACGGCGCCGTTCACCTCGTCATGGAGCTCTGCGAGGGCGGCGAGCTTTTCGACCGCATCGTCGCCCGCGGCCACTATACCGAACGGGCCGCCGCACTTGTCACCAGAACCATCCTCCAAATTGTCCAGGTCCGTCCCAATTTTGCTTTCTTGATTAATTTTTTTTTTAAATCGTCAATGATTCAATATCAGTTTTTTTTTATATAATTTTATTGTATTTTTTTTATGTTTCTATTGAGTGAGATGAAGTGGTAATAGAGTTATACGAGTCCCCGTAGGATAGCTCAAGTGGTAGGAGTTTGAGGGACATATGGGTAGGGTAGGGTGAGGTCCAAAGATCGATTCCTGGCGGATGCAATTTATCTTTCCGATGTACAAAAAAAAGTTATATGATCAACGGAAAATACTTTGACTTTCTCAATATTTTTATGATCCTTTTAAATGACAGTTATTTTGCAATAGGAAAGTGATAGTTTGTAAAAGATTCTGCAGGCATTAATTTTTCTACACGCATTGTTTTTTTTTAGGACATCGGAAATATAAATTGCACCCGCCAGGAATTGATCCCTGAACCTCCCCGTACCCAACTCATATGTCCCTCAGCTCCTACCACTTGAGTTATCCTAAGGGGACTTTCTACACGCATTGTGCATTTAAGTTCCTAGTAAATATTATATTATCAATTCCCATTGGCATCATCGTTCACAAAAATAAGAGTGTCTGCCCTGACTGCTCAGTAAGAATCATATAATTTAGTGCTTGATGAAATTGGAGTACCTTTGGTGCAGTGATAAGTACTTTTAATAAGCTTAGTGCTTGGTCAATCTGGTGGAAGAAATGCATATGAAATGTTAAAATTTACTATATTTTCATCTATTATGTTTTTTTTTCTTCCTTTTTTTATTAGTTTCCAATTTTATTTCCTTTGGAGTTGAAATGGGTCGGTATAATTTGTGTGTCGGTGTGTATGCAGATTTCTTTGCTTTCTTTGCACTGATGATCTTGGAGTGTTCTGTTTTTCTTTTATGATTAATACAATTATGGGATTCCATCATGATTATTGTGTTTTTTTTGGTTTTTTAGATGTGCCACAAAGAGGGTGTGATACACCGGGATCTCAAACCTGAGAACTTTTTGTTTTCAGACAAGAAGGAAACGGCAACTCTGAAGGCTATTGACTTTGGTTTGTCTGTTTTCTTTAAACCAGGTAATGCTTTAGGCTAGGAATTGAATCTCTTGATGTTGTTGCTTGAAGCTTGATCTTCATTATGTACAAATAGATGAGCTTTGCTTGTTTCTGCAGGTCAAAGATTTGATGAGATAGTTGGAAGCCCATATTACATGGCTCCTGAGGTTTTAAAGCGAAATTATGGCCCTGAAGTAGATATCTGGAGTGCTGGTGTAATTCTGTACATTTTATTGTGCGGTGTCCCGCCGTTTTGGGCAGGTTGGTTTTGTCTTGTGAGTGATTGTTTTGGCTTGTGAGCATGAGATCTCACCTCTTTTGGTTTTTAGTTGAATCTAAAAGGAGCAGTTTTTTTTACTAACTAAATACTATTTTGCTGTCCTTGTCAATTTTCATAAAACTGCTTATTTATTAGTGATCTTAAACTAATCAGCATATGTTCTCTGAACATAAGCTGCTGAACTCATTGCAGTACTAATGATATTGGACTCATCATGTTTGTCCAATGTAATGATGGATCATTAAGGAATTTCAACAATTTTTCTTTCCAATACTTTGTGGCTATATTTTTGAGGGGGTCTTACTCTCATGAAATCTTTATCTTATGCAGATAATGTTATTGTTGTTCTTATGTGATATTTTTCATATCTCGTATTGGTGTTTGTATGTTTAATTTAAGATAAAGGACCAAATCGTTTACTTTCCGTTGCATCAATGTAATTTCTATTTCTCCATTATTTCTTGCTTTCTTCTGTGTGATATGTTTGGTTTTCTAAACCTTATCTCTTAAAATGCAGAAACTGAACAGGGAGTTGCTCAAGCTATCATACGATCTGTTGTTGATTTTAAAAGGGAGCCATGGCCTAAGGTTTCTGATAATGCGAAAGACCTTGTGAGGAAGATGCTTGATCCTGATCCAAAGCGTCGGCTGTCTGCGCAAGAAGTGTTAGGTAATATGCAGTTCATATAGGGAGATAAAGTAAAATATAGAATTCTTTGAAATATTTTCTTGTTAGAAGATTAAAAAATTTGAAATAAAAATTGAAAAATTGAAATATGAGGATGCTAATGTTGCTTGTTCACTTGGTGCAGATCATCCATGGTTGCAGAATGCACAGAAAGCTCCTAATGTTTCATTGGGAGAAGCTGTCAGAGCAAGGCTCCTGCAATTTTCTGTGATGAACAAGCTGAAGAAAAGAGCACTGAGGGTAATATTCTCAACAATATTTGAATATCTCATGGGAATTGATTTCTAAAATGTTTATCCATATACGACTCTTCTATTTTGTAAGTTATTGATTTCAATATTTCATAATATTGGACCTTTCATGGCAACAGGTGATTGCAGAGCATTTGTCAGTAGAAGAAGTCGCTGGAATAAAAGAGGGATTCCAGGTGATGGATACAGGGAATAGAGGAAAGATTAACTATGATGAGCTACGAGTCGGTTTGACTAAACTAGGTCACCAAGTTCCTGATGGCGATGTCCAAATACTTATGGACGCTGTGAGTATTACCCATTATATTGAATCATTTCTGCTTGTTCTGCTGTTTGGAAGAAGAAATAAGTAGCTTTTCAACTTTGAGTTCTCTTGTTTTTTTCTTTCTAATACATCAAACTAAGCACAAACTCAGTACTTTGTATCAGTTCATATATTATGCCAACACAAACAGGTTATGTTAGTAGGTGTCTTTGTACTGATAAATTGTCACGAGCAGACACTAACAAATCACTCTGTGCTATTTCCTTTTTTACTTCAATAGAAATTACCATATGAATGTACTTTTTACGATAAATTATTATTTTACATGTATGCCTTCAAAAATGGTCTCTTCAACATTTAATTCCTATGGGCTGTTTTTTACAGGCTGATGTGGACAAAGATGGGTTCCTAGATTATGGAGAGTTTGTAGCCATTTCTATTCATTTGAGAAAGATAGACAACGACCAGCACCTTCACAAAGCCTTCCAGTTTTTTGATCAGAACCAAAGTGGATTTATTGAAATTGAGGAGTTGGGAAATGCCTTAGCTGATGAGGTCGACACAAACCATGAAGAAGTCATTAATGCAATTATGCATGATGTAGACACAGATAAGGTCAGTACATTTCACTTTGTTCATCAATTATATTTTGTTCTGAGGTTCAACTTTTGAATAAATTTTGTGGTCTTGTTTATTTCATTTATGCTTTAATGCCATGTTGACATTATAAGATCCAACTTTATACATAGGGTTGGGAGTAGGCCAGGCACTCGTAAGGGCCTATGGGTCTTGATCTGTTCCCCCTCCCCCCTAAATAAGTGCTAGTAGCAGCTCTTCATGTTTCATTTGGGACTACCCTTTGACTATTTTGTCTTCATGAAATTGCAGGATGGAAGAATAAGTTATGACGAATTTGCTGCAATGATGAAGGCTGGGACAGATTGGAGAAAAGCATCAAGACAGTACTCGCGAGAGAGGTTTAACAGTCTAAGCCTGAAACTAATGAAGGACGGGGCATTGCAAATAAACAACAAAGAAGGGTAGATGACTTTAGAAAATGGCAAATTTTAGTCGTGAAAAGGCATATATGATAAAGGGGAAGGCATCCCTTTTTCCGTTATCCCTTCATTGTAATTCTTTTCTTTTTCTCATATCATTTCCAGAAAAAAAACCTCATTTTTGGGGTGAATTAGGATATAGGCCTGAGCAGTGATTTCTGCGTGGTTTCCAGTTTTTCCGTTTTGGGGTCCTTTTTGGTTTGTTAAAAGGTTTCATTGGAGAAAGGGCGAGAACGGGATGACTGTACAAGACTGCATGTCATGAAATTGTGACTGTAAATATTTTGAAATACTAACGCCTGCAGATAATAGATAATAGTATACAATACAATGCAAACATTCAAAGGCTTCAAAATGTCTATATGAAACTCATGATCCTTCTTACCTCCACTTGTCCATGTGTCAACTTCTTAGCAACTCTCATCTTGGATACTTCTCTTTCTTCCTATCAAAGTCTCATTCAAATTCCACAATCAACTATTACCAATACGTGTAAATACTACACTAGGCCAACCTAAGAAGTAGGGTCGGCCTAAAAATGAGGCCTAAAGTAAAATTTAAATTGAGGTCATTTTACCTAAAAAAAATTCCTTATTAATTTTTTTTACGTATAAATAATTTTTTACGTTCTTGTTGTCGTTGTCGTCTGTTTAGTTTTCCATTGAGTTTTGTTTAATTAATCAGGGAACTGGGAAAACCAAACGTTTGTGAGACTAGTCAAACGTGGGATGAAGTACTTTTTTTTTTCTTTTCATGGAGAATATTGGGCTTTGTTTGTTTTGAACTGAGACCTTCTTTACAAGAAACTATTGAACTTATCACATGAATGAGAGACATTTTTTACTTACTAAATTTTTTTTGGGGTGCCTAAAGCCCTTGCTTGACCCAGCCCTGCTAAGAAGGGGAGGGGTCGAGTTGTCTTATCTTTCCTAGTCGCTTGGAAGATTGCTTTAAATGAATTTTGTATCAACTGGTTCGTAGAAGAAAACCATCTTCCTTATTATCGAGAAACAGAACCAATTGCCTAGCATGCGAGTGAGAAAACTCTTTAAGCTTCAAAAGGCGTAATTACTCTGGAGGTCCCTTGAATTGTATGGCGTACGAAAATAAGTCCCTGGAATTTTTTTTCCGATTCCAGATCCCTGGAAAAAAAAAATCGAAATAGGTCCCTACCCGTGTTTTCAACCTATGTGTCACAAATTTTACCCTGTCATCATGACCATGTGGCTTTTTATAAATCCTAGTCATTTTTTTAAAATCCACAACTTATTAAATACTCAAAAATTAAAATCTAAAAATAAAAAAAATTAAAAATTAAAAACCCAGAACATTCTTCATCTTCTTCTAACATCTTCATCATCTTTAAACATCTTCACCATCATCCTCAACATAAAATTCAGAAAAATCCAAAAAATAAAAAACCAATCCCTTCAAACCCACTCACACTCCAATCTCCTTCATCCCCATGGCCTCCACTCCCATCGTTCACTTTCTCTGTTTCCAATTAAGTGCAAAAGGTCAGAGGAGAAAGTATGTAGAGAAGCTTGCATCAACCATAGGATAAAGCAGAATATAAGGTCAGAGGAGGAAGTAGAAGGAGAAGTAGAGGCAAGCTTGCTATAAAGCAGAAGTAAAGGAGCATCATAAGGTTAGCAAACCTTGAATCCTTCTCCACCACTGCAGCAAAGCCCCGAGGTTAGAACAAAGCTCCTCCACCAGCGTCACTTTCGGTCGCACCGCAGCCATAGCTCGGGCCACCGCGCCATGTCCCACCACTCGTCGTGCATTCCCTTAGCCGCCATTGATTCTCTCTCCCTCGCGAATTTCTTTCCTGAAACGCTCCTTCTCTCTCACTCTGTTTCTTAATCGCTCCATCCCTCTCACTCTAGATCTCGATTATTCGAAGCGTTGGCTGTTATAATTATGATTTGGGGCTGAGTTAATTTGGGGTTGAGAGAAGAGGTGTGGCGGCTATGTTTTGGGTTAGGGAAGGAGAAGGTTGAGTTAGTGGTGGCGGCGCTAGGAAGAAGAAGAAGAAAGGGTTGCTGCTTAATTAGGATTAGGGTTTGTCATTATATTGTTTTTAATTTTTTAATTAATTTTGTGAATAAATGAACCCTAAACCTAATTAGATTTAGGGACTAATTAATTTTAAACTAAAATGTTTAATTTTCTTTTATTAATCCATGTGTAATAAAAGAAAAATATAAAAGCCACGTGGAATCAATGGTTGTGCAAAAATAGAGTCACATAAGCCGGTAACACAGGTAGGGACCTATTTCGATTAATTTTTTTTCTAGGGATCCGAAATCAGAAAAATATATTTCAGGGACTTATTTTCGTACGTCATACAATTTCAGGGACCTCCATAATATTTAAACCTATTTTTTTTCCCATTTGAACTTCTGTATTTGTCCATGAGTACTGTCTAGATGCATGATTGCTCTCGTGCGACTACAATTATAGTTTCGGGCATCCTTCTTATTGGGGAGCCCATGGGCTGAGGAGCAAGACACCGAGAGATATCGACGCCACATCTTAACCCAAAACCTTAAGACATTAGGTTTAGGGACTTCAACTATAAAGTCTTCTCCTCACCCATACTTAACCAATGTGTGACTCAAACTCACACTTGAATTCTCAACAATCTCCCCCTCAAGTGTGAGCCACCACCACATTACCATGGCCTCCTTCGCTAAAGCTTATCCACCCTTGTACTGTTGTTTGCACCATGATCCAACCATGTGCAACAGGACACACTAGCCACGTAGAGAGACTTTCGATACAAGGAGCTGTTACCATGGTTCCACAAACTATCGGCTCTGATACCACTTGTTGGGAGAGACAGGGGAGTCCATGAGTCAAGGAGCAAGACACCAAGAGATATCGACATCACATCTTAATCCAAAACCTTAAGACATTAGGTTTATGAGTCACATCTCGTATATATAAAGTTTTCTCCTCATACATTTTTATCCTCGTACATTTTTAAACAATTTGCAGCAGCTAGCTTATCTTTTATATATAATTGATAGTTCATTAAGTATGGGGGGCTACACATAATATTCTTCAATTTTGTTTACCCAATTCCGGATGATATGATTTTTTGTACAATCATTGAGGTATACGTATGATTTTATCAGTGTCAGCAATAAATCCAAATATTTAAGAGTAAAATACAATGATAACACGTTAAGATAACATGATCAACAAGCATTGTTTACCTCAAAGGTGGTTATGCATCTAATCCACCTTGGTTCCATACCTCGATAATATAATAAACTAAAACATGATTACTAACTTATCATGAGTCTCATCTATCTCTAGCCAACACCAATCATGCGATTTTCATTAAATAAATTCTGCCACATGCATGACCATCTTGCGTGGGAGGCCCTATTTCCAAGATAGACTCATATAAACCCTGCAAAACAAGCGGTACTCCAATACTCATTTAAATTTATCGAAACAGGTATACATATCTTTTTATAACATTTTTTAAACAGGCTAGGAAGTCAAATTAAGTAGAGAAAAATTAACAATCTGTGAGAGTAAGCAATAAGTCTTTGCTTTATCTTCCATGAACTAAGAAAAAATTAGGTCACAACTTAAAATTATATTTCTTTTCAAATTAATTTTAACACATAATGTACATATTGTAAATAATAATATGCACTAAATGTTAATACTAAAAACATGACTCATCATTTTAACATGGTCAACTATAGTGTTGTGTTTGTAAGAGTATTAACTATTAACGATTTGCTCTATAGACACTTGTAGAGATTTGTTACTTGTTCCACTCTCTAACTAAATCATTCCATAAAAGCAATAAACACAACTTAATAATAACAATTAAAAGTTAACACTGCATTTGCATGTGCGTGGAGTTTGTTCAAATTAATGGATAGAAAACAGAAGAAACTTCAAGAGATTCATCGAGGTCTAACATTTCATCATGACAATATTGATACAGTAAAGGATCATGGAACTTTAGAGTCCACATAAAAGCTGAAGATAAGTTTCAAATGACCAAAATGAATTGGCTTGTAGTGAAAGTCACCCCCATCTGGTCAAGCAATCTACAAAACAATAGAGAAATTAATAATGCATGGCATCTATATGTTGAGGTGACAAGTGTCAGCGTAGGGTTGTGTTCCTCTTAACAATTCAACTGCATACACGTTAATGAGAAATGCTAACAACACTCTCTTTTAAACACTCTCTCAAACACTCTCTCTATGATTGGTTAAAATACACGTGTATTTTAACCAATCATAGAGAGAGTGTTTGAGAGAGTGTTCAAAAGAGAGTGTTGTTAGCATTTCTTTAAAACGTATGACAAAAAACATTTTGTTATTGTTCCAAACTGTTCTAATTTTTTAAAGTAGGGAGTCTAGAAATTTTCTACGCATACGACATTCATTCTGATGTCAAGAGTAATTGCATGCGCGCAATGGTACGCGAATTCCTCTGTTTCAAAATATATATAATGTACCAACAATATTCAGTAGAGTTGGTACAAAGTTAACTCTTCAAAATTTAATTTAATCAAAAGTTCGATTCTAAATGATGTTTTTGAAAAATGATTTATGGAAGTAATGTGATCAGAGTCACAATGCAATCCTAAAAGACTGCTCATCAATGTCGGTAGCACTTAAAGCTTCAAAAATGCACATCACACAAAATGATGCTCTAAACTTAAGTTTTTTTTTTTTTTGATAAGCCAATAATTGAATAAGCCAATGATGCTCTAAACTTAAGTGCCATTACCTTTTTAATAAGCTAGCTACTTGAGGTATATTTTAAAGCTTAAAGCTTATTAAATTTATTCTTTTTTTTTTTTGATAAGCCAAATGAATATATTGAATGAAGTACAAGGGGTACTTCAACCCAATACAAAGAGGAAGAAAGATAAAGTAGTAAGAAAGAAGCAAAAGACAATGAAAAAACATGTCAGGAACATAACCCCCTCCTCCTTGAAAGCACAGCATAATAAAATATGCATATTAAATTTATTCTTATTTTTATCTTTATCATCTTTATTAAAATTCCATCATTACCCTTTTTATGTTTATTAAAAACACTAAACCCTAAATATTTTTATTTTGAAATAATTACTATTCAATGTTTACTATAAAATTCTAAAAATTATTTTGTTAATTTAGAAAAATATAAGTTTATTTTATTAAATTAAACTATAAAATTATTTATTTTATTCTATTTAATTTGATAAAAATATGAAAATAAATATAAATGATTTGAACTAAATTAAAATATTTAAAGTTGTAATTATTATAATACTAATATCATATGAGTTTTGATGTGTAAACAAAATAATGTTAAACATGAAAAGAATTATACAAGTATATAATGTTATTTTACAATTTCAGTTTGTACGTACAACAATCAGTTTAATCAAACATTTTATTCAATCATATTTTTTCAAATTTCAACTATTAATCTTCCACCAATTTTAAACTTTCAACTTTTAAATTAACTTTTTAGCTAGTTGTGTCATGCGTATCCTTAGTACGATTAATGGTAATCAATTGTTAATATTGAGGACCATAATCAATTCATGTGCTGCATGAATAGAATAGTAATTAAACAACCGGAAACAAGTTAGCATGGAACCAAAGTCAGACTGTGCCCGACAGATCCTTTCGTCTCAATCTCTCATATCGCTCCATACCATAATAACCTATGTGGATAAAGAACAAATTAAAAGCCCACATCTTTGCCTATAAATACTACATGCACAAGCCCCCTCCTCATCAATTCCATACCAAGCTAATTAAACTAGCCATAGTCATTTTCCTCAACCAGCATTCTCCAACTTTCAAAGAACATTTATTCTCATCATTGAAGCACAAAAAGAAAAAAGTTATGATGACCCTCCACAGATATCTCTCATACCTTATCATCCTAATTTCTTTTGTTGCTTGTTGTAGCTCCTTGCAAGAGGACCCACTTAGTTCAATTGTTGAGGATTCGCCTAACATTGATGATGGTGGGACAACATTTAAGGGCTTCATCAAGCAAACAACAGATAATATGTTGAGATTGAGGAGTTCAGAAAAGTTGGGTGACACTTCTTCGCTTAAAACGGTTAACGTCAATGATTATGGAGCTGAAGGAGATGGTCACACTGATGATACACAAGTATGTATATATATGCATCAAACCCAAACTAATATTACTTATATAACCTTTATTTATTTATTTTTTCAATTTTTTTATTTTACTTGGAAGATATATAATAGTTGTGTTTTGTGGTGTGGACTAACAAAAATATGGTTCACAAGTTAAAATGAATTTTCCGTAATACTTTTTTTTAAGGGAAATGGTTTTTTACACAACCATAAAACGCACGACTTTGCACAACCAACGCAATTTCAAGTTTTAATGTTGGGCATCATTTTTTTTAATACATTATTTGAAATTTTGATTTGTCAAAATTAACTCTATTGATGGTGTTGCGTCGTGGGCTTATGAGTGGATTGAAATAACAATATTCTATTTTAAAAGTCTTCTCTAGAGCACATTATAAATAATATATGTGTATTAAATGTTAGTTATAAAAATATGGTTTATGAGTTGATCAATTTTTTTAAAACATTAACAGCATATTTTAAAGAACTTATAAGAACTTATACTGAGTATATTTTTTATCATATTAAAAATATAATTTATGGGTGAAATCCAGCATAGAAATTTTATTTTATAACAAATAAAAGAATGATTTATGATGGATCGGTTTTTAACAAAATCCTATCTGAAATAGTTGTGTCTAGCAATTTAAGAAAATTAAATCACAATATTTGTACTCATAATATATGGGTTATTTCAGGCATTCAAGAAGGCTTGGCAAGTAGCATGCTCATCTAGTGGAGCAATTCTTGTGGTGCCAAAGAAGAATTATCTTCTCAAGCCAATCACATTCTCTGGCCCTTGCAAATCCAACACCGCAGTCCAGGTTAGCTAAGAATTATATATTAATTTTGTGCAAATTTCGTGGTACTCATAATATTTTTTTGGGGTGATACCCACATTAAGTTATTTAATAGATTATGACTATGTTGTTCAACGTAAATTTTACATTTTTAAATTTTATTTTACTTTTCAATTAACTCTATTTCATATAATTCATTTTTTAATGAAAAACGGATGAGTAGTGAAGACGAACGATGATGCATGGTGGCGATGCGCGTCAAATAACCATATTTGACGGAAGAATAAATGTTAACAAACACAACAAACAAATTTCGATCTCTGGCAATAGAGTACTACATTACTATGATATAATAAAATCGAACTTTTGAACGTATATATAAGTTTTTACAACTAATTTAACTCATTTTGGGTACCACAACAAATACCTTAATTAAACTTATAATTGTTGGACATTTAAAGGAGTAGCTTAGATATATAATAACCATGTGATATTTTTTATATATGAATTTTATTTTTAGATCTCTGGAACCCTTCTGGCATCAGATAACCCATCTGATTACAGTGAAGACCCCGCACACTGGCTTATGTTTGACAGCGTTCGGAAACTATCTGTCAATGGTGGTGGAACCATCAATGGAAATGGAAACATATGGTGGCAAAACTCATGCAAAAGGAACAAAAAGCTTGTAAGTTATCCGAAAGTGTTACATACTATTCGCTCACACCATTTTTGCGGTGACACGAGCGGGCGATACATAAAAATTGCGCTTGTCATACAAGATGGTCAGAAATTACTACAAATTGTAAATATTACAAGTGTTACCATAAAAGTGGTGTCCAGCGATCATTTTCATATACGAAAACACAATTTCTTATTTATGTTTTTTTAACACAAAATCATAATCGCTAACCATTCTTTAACGTTTCTCCATTTTGCAGCCTTGCAAGAATGCCCCTACGGTATGTCTTGCTCTCTTACAATATTGTTTCTATCAACCATGCATTTTCTTTTAAAATCATGGCTAACTCTCTCGTGCTTTGTTGAGTGTACCAAAGTAATTTGTTTTCAGGCTTTATTATATATTATTGAAGTGAATTATGCTCATTTTGTTGAGTCGTTTATAATATCGACTACACATTTAATATAAGTTTTTACTTAAAAAAAACTTTCTCGTATTAATTAAAGGTTTTCAAAGCTCAATATTATTATTATTTGTCGTGAAATAACATTATCACACTAAACAATTATTAATATGTTAATGTTATGAAAGGACAATAATCACAAGAGTGCATGGAAAATTTACTTAAAATCAATTCTTACATATACAGGAACTTTCACTGCATTTTCAGTTTCCATTTTCACTTTTAATAAAGTGTAAATGAAATAAGTGTTTACTTTTGTAGACGCTGACATTTTACAAATGCCGCAACTTAGTAGTTGGGGATTTGACGATAAAGAATGGCCAGCAAATTCATGTTTCGTTCCAGGATTCCCAGGGTGTTAAAGTTTCTGATCTCACTGTGACAGCACCAGGCGAGAGTCCAAACACTGATGGAATTCACGTCACAAATACACAAAACATCCAAATCTCAAGCTCCAATATTGGAACTGGTAATTTAACTCATTTCCTATTTTATGAGAATAGTAAAAAAAAATTGATAACGAAAGTTTTATAGCTAGGTTTCTCTTTCTTCAACACTCTTTGGTTTCAACTTTCAGTTAAAATTTTGCAGGAGATGATTGTATATCAATTGTAAGTGGATCCAGGAATTTACAAGCCACAGACATAACCTGTGGACCAGGCCATGGTATTAGGTAATTTCTTTAAACTTCCATACAAATACCTTCTTTTCCTACCCGGAGCCATAATTAATTTTGTATTAAGGGGTCAAGATCAAAGAGCATATAGAATTTTAAGTACAACATGAAAAAAATCTCTCTCTGTGCCCGTGCGTGTGGTATGTGGCGTATGTTTGTGCGCGTGCAGCGTACGCTCGTGCAGCATGCTTATGAAGTAGAAGTGCAGGTATATTGCATGTTTTAATGTTCTGTCACCAATTTAATTTCCAAAATGTTATTATTGATAGTGATTCTTCATTGTCTGTGGATTAGACACTGAATGGTGATAAGCAACATTGAAAACTTTTGCAAGAGTTTAATCACATTGATTGTTTGATGTCTTTAGTTAATTGTGTAGGGGCTAGTAAAAAAAACTAAAATTGCGTAGGGTGGTTCATGTTTGCGGAAAGATAATTCTTTTACAGATTATATTTTGCTAACCAAGGGTGCGGATGGAATTAATGATGTCATTTGGGTCTTATATCACTCATTGTACACGCATTTTTACGAGGAAGTTATTCTTATAGTTTTTATAGGGTCCCCTAATGTGCACCAATTGCTAAGGGGTGCAAAATTACACCTAGTTTTTAATTTCAATAAATTTTGTTTTTGAAAAAGAAAAGGTTTTTTTTAAGGTGAAAAAGAAAAGTTAGGGGTGCACGTACACATCTACAATCTAATTTTTTCTATACATATAATGAATATCCAATGCTACAATAATAAACGATAAAAAATTTGGGGGGCCATGGCCGCATTGGGCATCCATGTGGCTCATCCACGGTTCCTACCTGTATACACATCCAATTTAATTAAGAATTAATTATTGTTAAAACCTGTTATACATGTTAATGATTCATTTAAAATTTGTTTTTATTTTTTGAAACAATAATCTCAGCATCGGAAGCTTAGGAGCTGGAAATTCAAAGGAATTTGTTTCAGGAATAACAGTGAACGGAGCTAAATTTGTTGGAACCACAAATGGAGTAAGAATTAAAACATGGCAGGTAATTTATTTTTAAAACTTTTAATGAATAATTTTAGCCTCCTTGGCCCAACCCACTTAATAATATCTGTACATGTAATTATTCAATGCTCAAATCCCATTTTGGACTATATATATTGGCAGGGAGGGTCAGGAAGTGCAAGCAACATCAAGTTTAAGAATATTCAAATGGACAATGTGACCAACCCCATAATAATAGATCAAAACTATTGTGACCAAGCGAATCCGTGCGAAAAACAGGTAATTGAAGAAACTTCAGCTATTGCTTGCAACGTTTTGCTACTACTAGAGAAATTTGTTATGTATTTGATTTTGTCTACCTTAAAACCGAAAAATGTATTTTAACAAAGTGTAGAGAAATTTGTTATGGATTTGATTTTGTCTATTTTAAAACAGGAAAATCAGCACAATGTGAAAAAAAAATATTATACATGATCAACTTCTAATACTTTTCTATTACATAAAATTGCCCAAATTACATGTTGAGATGATCATAATATAGTGCCCAGTGGTGATAGGTAAACTAGTAAACAGTGGTGACCACTTTTCACATCTCACTTTTGTAAGATTTTTTACACTTATAATATGGACACCGAACAGTAGAAAAAGGAAATCTAACTAATTTGAACATATGTCAAAATATTATTATATTCACTTAAGCTAAAGTGCTTTTATATTTCCTCTTGTAAAAGAAACTAGTACTTTTACCCAAAATATATCTTGGGTTGCAACTCCTATTTTATATATGTACATATCTAATCTAAATAATGTGTATGATTGGTTAATTAATGTCCTTGCAGAACTCCGCGGTTCAGATTCGTAATGTGATGTACCAGAACATAAAAGGCACAAGTGCATCTGATGTGGCTGTGCAATTTGATTGCAGCGAGAACTCTCCATGCGAGGGGATAGTATTGCAGAACATAAACCTGCAACTTGAAGGTGAAGGAGAGGCCAAGGCTTCATGCAACGATGTTAAATTGTCCTACCGAGGAGATGTTAGCCCTCGTTGTAGCACATAGAAACAAGAAATAGAACAGGCACTAAATGCTGCATGGAAAAATAAAACCTCAAGTATATGAAATAATAGAAGGATACATGATACATGTTTAATTAGTAATTGCTTTGTACATATGCCCAACCAATAAATTTGATTGAATTGTAGCTTGATTCTTCACATAAATGATTGTGAAAGAAAACTACGTACTACTAATATGTATAATATTTGTACCATATTCAATAAATGAAGTTTACTCATTATTTTTAGTTTTGTAATTTCGCAAATTATATGTATATATCTTTGCGCAAAGATTGTCTCAATTATAAAAAAAATTGATCACCATGTCAAGTATCTTAATAAATTTAATGTTCTTTAATAAATCAACAGCGAGATTGTGAAACTTAGCATGGTTAAATTTGTTTACAATCACGAAGATTATGATAGGGTGAGGATCCTTTCCCGTGAATTTCTCTCAATTTTTCTATAGTGGACATTTGTGACGGCTTTTAACCGCCACAAAATATTTTCAACCGCCAACAATTCTGTCAATTTTTTGCAGCACCATTCTGTGGCGGTTGGAAATATTTTGTGGCGATTAGTAGCCGCCACAAATGTCCACTGTAAAAAAATTGAGAGAAATCCACATAAGAGGATCCCTTCCCATTATGATATGTCGGTGGTCTCTGGTCTCTGCAATACTGCATATTGACATTAAACCATTATAAGATAATTTTGTATATTGATATATATTCAAATATACAAGTTTAAATGAATGAAATAAGTCTCACATTGAATGAAAAAGTGGGTAGAGCTGTTTATAATGATAAGGACTCACTCACCCATTGCCTTAAGGTTTGGTGGCGAATGTATGTGGATGATATCAAATCACTAATCTTCTTAGACCAAATGTGGATGGTGATCTTCAACTTTCTCATAAGATATCAGACTATGAAAGTCTCGTGTTCCGTTGCACCACTCCAACAATATATTTGGACGGGAGGAGCCCCTCGTCATAATAGGGGACCGCTCAGGAAGCGACTTGATACATACAGACACTACGAGGAGCGGAGACGAGGTGTAATTGGCGACAATTCCTGGGTTACTTGTAAGACCCAGGTAAGATTAAGCGTTTAATTAATTTGTTATTTATCGGCTTAAGGGCGATAAGTGTTGTTAAGCTTAAGTTGATGTGTTGTTTATATAAATGATTGTATTATTAATATTATTATTATTTTCTTTCTTAAAAAAAAGAAAGAAAAGAAGGAAACCAATTAAAAAGAAAAGAAAAGTTCAAATTTGAAGAAAGAAAAGAAAGAAAAAAAAAAAAGGAGGTTTACGTGTTTGGCTAATACATGTATATATTTGTAACCTTATATAATATCTAGCTAATACGTTGTTTCTTGATCACTTAAACTTGCTTAAAGTGATATTAAATTATATCATAGAGTCCCTAATAACTTTTAGGATAGTGATTCATCTTCCTAACATTTTTTCTATAGTTCTATAAGTTTAATCCTACACTACTAAAATTATCTAATTACATATATATTCACCTTCATCACTAGTATATAACTTCAGATTTTTCCAATCTTTTCTCTACGTTCTCTTAATGTCATTAAGCATGACACTTCATTTCAAGTGCTGAATCATTTGCCTATCTCTTGACAACACATAGCCTACAATCTATCACCACTTGACACCTCAAACCTAGGGCCCTCAAAATCCAGCACCTCACAATTTCTTTTTCCGTCGTAGACACCCATCTATTGGGGTTTCTTCACCATGAAGTTCCATTAATTTATTGTCTTTTTGAAGCCTATAAAAGGCAAGACATGTAGTGAACTTTTATATCAATTCATCATCAGTGCAAGAATTGGTTCTCCCTATCACTTTGTTTATGTTACCCTCTCTAAGCCAAACATTTATCTACTGTCTCTCAAACATTATACAACGGCAGCCCCATTCTCTTTCCCATCACCCATATCACGAGCTGAATAACTACAAATGGAGCTTCAGCTGTGACCTCACCACCATCTTTATTTTGTGGCACAAAAATTGTTTTGAGGCTTCAGAACTGAACTGAAGGGAAGCAAGTCAAGGGAAGCAAGTCAGTACGAGGAACAAGGACGTAAGCGGATCAGAGTCACAACTTTGGAAGGAAATTAAAACGGCAAAGATGAGGGCACTTCGCTTCAGCTATTTATACTATTGAATATATGCTATATGCTTATTGTGAGGGCTATTGTCTTAGGCTATTTATATCATTGTATATATGCTATTTGATTGTTGTGAGAGCACTTTGATGCTTGCTATTTGATCTAATGGCTTGTTGTGATGATGTTTGTACTTTCATTGTGATATTTGATTGTCTGTTGAGTACAACTCGATTGTGTAACCGGAGGGTTCTTTCGAGTTTTGGTTAGAGGAGATTCTAACTATGCTTTAGATCTACTATGGTTTTCGATCAAGAGGTTTTCTCAAAATGATTTATATAGGGTGGGATCTTTTATTTACCAAAGTTTTCGAAAAGGAACAAACCTATTCATGATTTACTTATGAAATTTCATCTAAAATAAATAATCAAAGTGTACACATATTTTGTAAATTAAAAGAGAGTTTATTTGCATTGCAAAACTTTTAAAGAATGAGAAGGATATTTTCAAATGGACTTCAATCAATCCTTTTTAGAAAAGAGAATTTCAATGGGGGACTTTATTTGATGATTTTTGAGAAAAGAAAGACGAGACTCGATGACACGGTTACTTGGAGTGGAGTGACCTGTCGTAGTGTAAACTTCGGTCACTTGGAGCGGAGTGAAACCGTTGGTAATTGAGCCAGATTAGTGTTCTAGCTTAACTATTTTCTTAGCAGTAAACACAAACACTAAAGAGGGTGTTCCCGTTTGTTTGGCTAACCATGATTCATATCATGCATGCATACATTTTTTCAGGATGGTGGAGTGGCCATGCCTGTCTTCTGAGGACGATGGAGTGGTCGTACCTTCAGATGTTCATAATGGAGAGGTTATCAATTATGTTGATACTGGATGGGTATCAACTAAGTGGCATTCACTAGTCAGAGGTCGATACTGGAGTGGGTATCGTATCGACAAAGTGTTGTCCCGCCTACCTCATATGGAAATGGCGTTTATATCCGGATCATTTGATGTGCCTGTGTGGCATTGCATTTGCACGAGCATATAGACTAACCTTAGGGTTGTTGATTGAGCTTGGTGATATATGCTATGAGTTTCGATATGCTTGAGATAAGCTAAATGTGATTTAATTGTTATGTGTGTTGGAGAGATTTGTCATTGACAACCCTCGTATTTTACGTAAGCCACGTGATCGATAGATCTGCGTGAGTAAGCGTGAAACGTATAAGTATGTGATTATGTGTATACTGTGTGACCTACTATTATATATATAAACATATATTCTGGAAGTTGACCCTCGCACGCCATTGTATGTATTGCTTGTGTTTGGGCGGCCGGCGACTACTAGGTGATGGACGACGACGTGATCAAGTACCATGCCTTGGAGGAGCCACAGTGATGCTGTAATGACGAGGAGCCATGATAATGAGGTTATGAGCCATGCTTATGTATCAGTTAGGTGAAGTGCGCCGTAAGTCGTTCGTGGGATTGACTACATGTCTGTTGATACCAGAACCATGTCGCAGATCTTATCAGAGATTGATTTTTCGACCATTGAGGAGACTCGCTCAGAGAAGAAGTAGAGTCTTATGTAGGGCTTGAGCCCTTTGGGTAGAAAGCTTACCGTCGTTGGTTGAAGCTTATAGAATGATCATATGAGTTTGTATTCTCTTGGTTTCAGAGGAAAGGTAGGTCCCGATGTGTGTCGTTTGGTGGTCTATCCAGCGTAGAGATCACAGGAAGCTAGTCGGGCATAAGTCTTTTGACATTTCTTTTTGAAGACTCAACTGTACCTCTACTTTTGGATATAAAGTTATATATTATTGGGTATTTACTGTGCATTCTCTAGAGCATGTTTTGGAAAAAAAAAAGTTACTCGCATTTTTGGACCCAGAAAGTTTAGTCAGTATATTTAGTTTATATAAAGGTTACTAAAGTGACCCTCGAGAAAATCGGGGCGTTACATTACTTATAGATGGCGAGTGGGTCCCGATGGGGGATCGAGACGACTTCGTTTGAAGACACACTGCACCTTAATGCTTTAGGCTCAGTCTTATGGATTGAGCGAGCCCCCTCGTCATAATAGGGGACCTACCCAGGAAACAACTTGATCTATAAAGACGCTACGAGGAGCGAAGACGAGGCGTGCCAGGTGATCATTATCTAGTGGATGACCCCACTACTTAGTGTGTGACCCTATCACCAGGCGAGCGAGTCCATATCCTGCAAGTCATCTCACATATGGCAAGCCATCACGATTTCATCTTACGGGCAGTTCACACCATTTACGTATTTTTCACACCATGTGGGCGGTTCATGTATTGTTTACGCCTTGTTGGCGATTTATACACTTTATAGGCTTAGGCGACCCTGCCCGTCTATGGGAAAGTTATGTTTGTATGAGACTTTTAACACCAAGGTCCAAATCCATGTATCTAGGTTTACACTCCAACCCCTATAAAAAGGGAGATGAACATCTTGTAATCTCCATATGAATCGATATACTAGAGCTGATAGGTCTCAATGGTCTACTACTTCCGTTAGGGTCTGATCTAGTTTACTTACTATTGTTTCTATACCAAAACGGTTGCCGTTTGTGGGGATCAAAAAACTTTTGATTCCCACTTTCAACATGAAAAGTGGTGTTGTTCTGCTGAGGGTGGAAGAAAGAAAGTGTACTCATAGAGAGGGACCAAATCGGGAAAGCGAAGGAGAGGGTGAGAAGCAAATGGTAGCAAAGGAGAATGTGATGATAAAAAATGTAATGACACAAGAAGGGGGAGGTTTGAATTGTGTATTAGAAAAAAGACCTTTTTAATTAGAAACATATATAAGTTCTTAGAGCATTTTACAAATCGAGGTTTGATGCAGCAGAAGATATGAGTGATAAAGAAATTAAAGTAAATAAAGTAACACAAGAGATTTTATCCTAGTTTATCCTAAATCAATGGCTATGTCTGTGGCGACCCGACTCATTCCCTTCCCGCAAACATACAAATTAATAATAGTAATATATGAATTAAGTATCTTTACAACTTAAGGAAAACAGATATCACAATTCAAAAGATAAACGAACACATATATTATTTAGGTAGTGACTATTTGCGCCTCCCCGTTTTACTAAGTCCGCCATCTCCTTTTTTAAAAATTCCAACATTGCCCTTAGTAAAAAAAACATAAAAATGTAATATTTTATTTTTACTTCCCACACACCATCTCCTTCTTCCTCCTCACCCTCCTCCTCACCCTCCTCTTAATCCTCCACTCCCAACTTCTTTTGGGTGATCTCAAGTCAAGAATAGAAGCTTACCCATGTAAGTTTTTACCTTTTTCCGAGCTTTTTTTTCATCTTTTTTTTAGCTTTCATCGCGATTTCGCGACTTCCCGACGTAACTGGTTAGTCCCGCACTTAAACATGCGGTAGTGAAACAAATTACACGCTCTCGCTAACATAAGTGCGGAAGTGTGAAATTTATACCTTCCGCTAACTTGTTAGCGGAAGTGAAAAACTTAGTCATTTCAATCGTGTTAAGGTCTGGTACTGCTACCTAAATAAAATTGATTTTCCCGCACTTAAAAGTGCGGAACGTGATGTGTTGGAATAATAGTTCCGCAGTTTAAACCGCGGAAGGAAAATTCAGAGAGAATTAAAAAAATTTGACTATCAGCAGGCTAACCGCACTTAAACATGCGGTAGTCATAAAACCTGTCCGCAGTTTAAAGTGCGGGCAAGTCACGAAACATCCTCCCATGACAGAATCAAATCGAGGGACTGAATGAAGACACAGAATACAACCTCCCATGGTTAATGTGGGTTTGAGAGACTTGATTTTGTGAGGGTTGAAAATTTTGAAATTGGGTTGGAGAGGAAGAAGGGTTATACGGTTGAAAGAGGGGGGAGGGTTTGTAGGGAAAGATAAGGTAGTTTTTTTTTAATTTAAATTACTGAAGGGTATTTTGGTCTTTTTTCAGTTTTGGGGATGGCGCACTTAGCAAAATAGGAGGCGCAAATAGTCACTGCCTATTATTTAATTAAACATCTGATTCATATCATACGAGTAACAATCATCACATAGTCATATTTATCTTACACGTCTCCGAAGGATAGCTCAAGTGCTAAGAGCCATAGACATAAGGGTTGGATGGGATGAAGGGTGAAGGGTCTAGGGTTCGAACCCTGATGATGACTAATTTATTTACATTACTAAAAACTAACATTTGCCTATAAAAAAAATTTATCTTACACGAAGAGAGAATAAACTTCGCCCCACAAGTCTGACAAGACGAGCTGATCAAGGGAACTAAAACTCTTTATTTAAATACAGGCTATTATGAGCAAGCTACATACTAGACATCACACACATATGCACAATCACACAGTATCTGACCTTGCTAATAGCTAAACAATTCGTTTAACTTCGTGCACGCGATCCTCAGTGTTCTGTCTTCACATCCTCCTGATCAGCCACTAAGATAAAGAGAAGAAAGAGAAAACAAATAGAACATAGGAGTGAGAAGAAATTCAGCACAATCATATAGAAAAATAACATAATATAAATGAGCTTCTCACAATCACATCATTATATGGAATGCACACACTACTATTCATGTGGGACCATACAGGAAGAAATTATACCCGTCACCTATGAAAGCCATCGGAAATAAAGTTTGAAATCCCTCATCGAAATCCTATTGACCGACCATGATGATCATCAGGGGGCCTGCGGAGAGGCTAGGTTCGCGATGGGGCAAACCTCAAACAGCTTTTGGAGTGTCCCACCTAGCCAAACCCAAAGGACCAACTTACCAATGCCTGGTACCCTTAGATCTCTCAATTTCACCATCATTTTATGATCCACTGGTTTTCCTACAATCACCTTATTCATCTGATTGAGGCAAGTGCAAATGATGCATGTTCATACCACAAGAATACCCCATACTCATCCTCTGAGACTTCACTTGAGTCCTCAAGCAGCCGGATACCCTATTTAGAACCTTTCCTTCTTTAGACAGTTTCATAAATCCTTTTTATACAAGTTCAGAAACCATTCAAAAATAATTTTCTAAATCAAATTCCAAGTCATTTGTCTAAAACATTGTCAGAGGTTAATTTCAAGAAGATTTGACAATCATTAGCAAAAAAAATTTTTTAAATCATTTCTGAATAGGTATAAGAGACCATAGAATCTCTTTCGAAACACTATTTCTTCTCTAAACAGGGTTCCTTCGCCATTTCAACATCGGGGTATTCCTCCTCAGCATCACATCAAGAATGAGCACACCATCAGTATCACAACTCAATAATCAAATAAAAAACAACAATATAACCACATGCTCATTCATACATCACTATTATCACACATCTTGAAACATCACCTAACCTGCATTATTAGTAGCACACATTCATAAATCATACACTATCACAAATATCATTCTCAAGTATCACAAGTCAAGTATAAGAGTTTTAACTCAAAGAGACATCACAATCAAACAACACACACAAGGATCTAAGGAGGGTCCAACACCCATTTATTCATACTATCCTCCCTCATGAGTTCTTGGCATCTCCCCCTTACCTGAATTCTTTGCTACCTGTTCGCCTTGACCAATTCTCGTTTCTTCTACTGCACGAAGTAATAATCATACAAATATATTACATTTCTTATTTAAATTTCTTCCATTAATTAGTTTAATGAGTAAAGTACACTCACCCCTCTCAAGGTTTGTTAGAATTACACTCCACCCCATCTTGTCTAAAATCTACACCCCACCCCATTTTATATAGATGCAAATTTAGTGACGAAAAATATTCTTCATTAATAATTAGTTATTATTTAAATTGTTAATCAATAATTTCAAAAAATATTTTCAATATAATCCAATAAATTTAAAAATGAAAACATCACAGACCTCCTCATTCTCTCAATCGCGGTCTTCCTCCATAAATTCACAATGCAAATTCTGCAATAGCACACCCGACCGGTTTACAAACCATATCTCGAACATAGGGAAACATGCTTGTGTTTTCATATTTGGTAATAATTCAATTTTAATAAAAATAATCTCTTTATACCTCAAATTTTGAAAATTGGATTGTAGACCCAAAAAGCAAGACAAATGGGTGAAGAAAATAGAGAAACAAAATTAAGAAATATGAAGTGGATCAGAGGTTATTAGAACCCAACGATGCGGTGGAGCACCGTTTTTAACAAAATCCAACGACATCTTAAACCAACAGAGCGTTCGCTCGCAACTTAAAGGGGGTGAAGTTCACAAGAAGTAGTTGAACAGGTAGCTTTGGGAATGTGCGATTCACGTTCTGTGGTTCAGGTCGCAACAAAACTTTGATGCATGGTGGTGCCATGGGGTTTCACAGTCTGGGACAGTGGCCGTCGTGTTAAAGGGAGCAAAGGCTTGGTGGTGACCGTTTGTGGTGAGAAATATAATTTGGAGACAGATGGGACGTGGACTTAACAGACAGAGTGGATTGTTTTTTTAAATTTAATTCAGTAAAATTATTTTCATAAATTAATGTATGATAGTGTATATGCATTAAACTTATTTAAATTTTAACTAATTAGTACTCCCTCCGGTCCTATTTATAAGCAACAAAAAAAAAATTCACATAGTTTAAGAAATGTAGTTAAACTAGATAAAATGCATTAAATTTGTCTTAAATTAAAATGAACTTCCAAAATTACCCTTTATTATTAGTGTTGGAAAGTGGAAAAGAGAGTGAATAATTAATGAGACACATTTTACAAGTTAGAATTAATAAGGGCATCATTGGAAAAAATTAATTAATATAGCTCAAACTTTCATTTGGTTCTTATAAAAAGGACCAAGATTTTTCTTCTCTTTCATGCTTATAAATAGGACCGGAGGGAGTAATTATTTTTTATTAGTGACGAATTTGTTTTCGTCACTAAATTTTTCCTTTATAAAAAATGGGGTGGAGTGTAGATTTAAAAAAAGAATGGGGTGGAGTGTCATTCTTGCAAATCTTGAGGGGGGTGAGTGTATTTTACTCTAGTTTAATTAATCCTTTTCCAATTAAGTCTTCTTGAAGGTTCATGTCTTAATGAAGATGTTCAAATCCTCATTCATGGTCCAAGGTCATGTCCAAGGTCTCATCATCATCATCATCATGAAGTATTCCACGACTGTCCAGGATCAAGCTCATCCTCATTTCAACATTTTATACTTCAAATGCTCAAGTTTAAATTTTTACTTCACTTTACAAAATTTCATAATAAGAGTTATCCCATGACTTATTCTTCTCTGTTTTTAGATTAAGAACCTTTCATTTACATACAACACATTTTCTAGCTAGTCAAGGCCAGAATCCATGGTTTCTTCATGTTAATGTTCATCACGATGAAGAGGAAAGAGAGAAATTCAGATTTCTATTTTCCTTCCCTTGCAATCCGTTTCGGGGTTCTCAAAGCTTTCTAAAAGACTTATAAATCAAAACCCACAACCCATAAATTCAGAGAGCAGAGCCAGTGCTTGAAATATCTCAAAAATGAACTTGTAAAAGTTCCTCTTGTTCAATTCGAAAACCATGAATCCAAGACTTAAAAACATGTTTTTTATGTTGAAAGATCCTTAAACGAAACTTAGAAATGAAATCGGAAGGAAAAGAAACCTAAAAACGCGTTTCTAGAAATTCCAGAACAGAGCTCACCGGAGAAGATGAAGAAGTGGCGAAGCTCAAGACGGCAATGGTAGTTGGAGATGAACCATTGACATAAATGCATTCTCCTCTTCTCCAGAAGAATAAAGGAGGTGAAAGCGTGTCGATCTGAGTTCAGACGAGGGATAAAAACAAGTTTGAATATCGTGATTTTCGCAGGAATTTGGAAAACTACGGTGGTCTACTTGAAGACGATGAACAGGATGAAGAACAGGCCAAGAAACAACTCAAATGAACCCAGAAGTTTAAAAAACATTCTAGAATCGTTATTTAGAACATGATGAAGAACTTACTAAGAAACAACTCAAATGGTCTACTTGTTAAGTTTTTAAAGAGGTTTCATCAAGTTTTCTTTGAAGAACAGAAATGACGAAGGAAGAGAGTTTTAGAGAGAGATTGGGGCTTCTTTTTCTCAATATCTAAGGCTGTAGAAGGGCAGAGCTTCGAAGGGAATGTAATGGGTGTCAGGGTGTCATCAGAACTGAAGGAAATGACTTCTTATATAGAGAAATTCGAAGGAGCTGAGTTGCATGAAGAAGCTTGTTGGTAAATCCGCAAGTGTACGAATCCACCCGGTTTTAATTATCGAATCACAGGGATTGTGAGGGACTAAATTCGCTTTAAGTCTTGAGTATGAATGTTTGTTTTATTGAAAAAGAGATATGTCGAAGTAGTAATAAGGAAAAAAGGAAAATAAAAAGACAATTCATAAAATAACATGCTCTGGGTTCTTGTTCAACTAGTCAATTCAAGCACATCATTCTAAGCACATGAACTCATGAATCTCTCCTTGATGTTGTAGCCTAAGAAACTTACCTATCGATGCCTCGCATAGATAATTCTTTCAAACCAAAAGATAAGCCCAATTCCTTGTGTACTTAAACATTTGTTTGAAGCATAAAGATTACAAAGTTCAGGCCAACAAACCCCAACCCGTCCTCTATTCCTAGTAGAAGATAGAAGGGGTAATCCCAAATCGGTTCCCTAATCTATAACAAACTTCCGTTCTGATTATAGAAAAGCATAAAGCAAGCATGCATACAAGCTTAGATTGAAATACAAAAAATGGGATTCAAGGAAAGAAGAAGAACATGTGGGAAAGAACTAAAGATTATGACTCAAATATGAAAAGTCTTACAAGAAAACCAAAGCAATAGAAGAGAGATTAGTCATGGCTAAGAACCTAAATTACAAGCTTGGAAGCCTTCTCTCAATCACCTAGATGCTCCTCTACCTCTGAACTTATGTAAAAATGAAAGTCATCCCAAAGAAAATGACTAGGGGTCGGTTACCAATTGTAAGGGACTCTTGACTCATTTGATAAATATTCAGATAGAAATTCAATTATTCTCTCTCTCTCTCTAGCGGTTAGAACTTCTCTCTCTAAAACACTCATATCACTTTCCTCACACTTTGGGTACTCTACCCCCATTCAATGTTCTTAGGATAGAAGATTTGGCGCCGTCTGTGGGGAACGGTAGATTTCGATTCCCGGACTACGTGGATCGTGATTCAGTTGAGAGAAGCTCGATTTTCTGTGCGATTTTTCTTCAATTTTCAAGGTTTTCCGTTTGCGTTCTTCGATACATTGGCAAAGCTCGATGGAGGAGCATCGACGATCACAAGGAGGAAGTGTGGAGAGTACAGACAATTCGTTGCGGCACCGCGCAAACATGAGGAAGCACGGGGAGAGGGCAAGGTCTTCGGTTTCCTTGTCGATAGTTTCAAGAGGCACGCAGCCTCCGCCTCAGGCACCGGACGTTGGCGACAGTTGGCAATGGCTGATTTCCGATGTCATTGACCGTTTGGAGCGGCAAGATACGGAGATCCGAGCAGCAGATGCAACACCAGCGCCTAAGGATTCATACGGAAAGAGTTACCGAAGATCCTTGCGGCAGTAGGAGTTTCCTTTCCTGAAGGCGGAATGATGTGCTTATCACCGAACTTCTGGCCACGCCACCAGAGAATGCCACGCTCTGCAACGCGCGATGGGAAAGCTGATAACAACAGGAAAATTTGCCGAAGCTTGGGACAATGTGTCTTCGTCACCCAAGGAACTAGGCACGATCGCCGGAGGGTTGGGTGGAGGAGGAGTTACTAGTGCAACACGGAAGCGCTACGCTAGAGCGGTGAACGCAGTCACGGAAGTTCCTTTCGGTTTCCCACACCCAAACATCAAGTTTTCGTCCGCTGATTTTCTTGGAATAAAGCCACATTTAGATGACCCGATCGTGATTTCTCTCCGTGTTAATCAGCTCATTGTGCAACGAGTGCTCCTAGACCAAGGGAGTTCGGCGGACATCATTTACGGCGGAGCATTTGATCGGCTTGGTTTGAGCGACAAAGACCTCACTCCATACGCGGGAACTCTGGTAGGGTTCGCGGGCGAGCAAGTGTCGGTGAGAGGCGTTCTCGACCTTGACACCACAATTGGCAAGCAGGAGAACGCTAGGACGCTGAAGGTGAAATACTTATTTCTAGAGGCATAGGGATCCTACAACATGATAATTGGAAGAAACACCTTAAATCGTCTGTGTGCCGTAATTTCGACAGCTCACCTGGCGGTAAAATACCCGCTGTCGAACGTGCGCATTGGACAAGTCGTTGTGGACCAGAAGATCGCGAGGGAATGCTACTGTAACGCTGTAGATCGGTACTGGAAAAAGAATGCCTCGGTAGGACACCGTTGCAACGAGGTGGGAGCGCCATAAGAAAATTTGGACCCAAGGGGCGAGGGCTGCGTTAATAGGCCCACGCCAATAGAAGAAACAAAGGATTTGAAATTCGGCGAGAAGGTGCTCAAAATAGGGACCAGGCTGAATGAGGACCAGGAGCGGAGGCTATCAAGGTTATTAGGTGAAAACCTGGAACTTTTCGCCTGGAGCCATAAGGACATGCCAAAGATAGACCCGAACTTCATTTGCCACAGGTTGGCGTTAAATGTAAGACCCAAGTTTTTAAGCTTATGCTAAGTGAATAAACTTCTTATTCACGATTAGGGTTGATGTATCGTGAAAGGAAACCAGAACAAGAGTTTACTAAATGAAATAAATTTATGAAGGAGAAAGTTCAGGAAAAGTCTAAGGATTGCATCTTGATCGATAAAAGTTATAGCACGATCCTTATACGCTTAAACCTAGGGCGAAAACCCTAGTAAATAGCTAGTTTTCTCTTAAAGGCACGATGGGAACTAACTCCAAAAATCTTCAGAGAAATGTTAGAACTTCTCTTATTCCATATATAACAAGCGTTTCAAGGCGAAACTCTAGGATCTACGAACGTCCGATTCCAATCATCGGAAGTTTGCCAAAACCAAAACCCTGATAGTTCAAAAACTCTAGAATCAACCGACAATGAAGACTTTTTCTATTCAGAGCTTCAAATAAAGATTCTACACGCGAACACCCATTTCTCTTGATGATTTCAATCTTTCTTCAGAAGGAAGTTTTCTATTCCGACATTCGATGCAAAAAGTAACTTATCGGGTAAAATAGTTTTACACCGACTTTGCATTAGTTACCTAAAATACAAGGAAACCTCTTTTGAGTTTTGGATTTATGTCGCCAAAACCTATCTTAGAATTCACGGAGAATGAAGCCGGAAAAATCAGATTCGCGAAACTTTCATTTTCCCGCGTTTTGCCAACCTCTATATATAGCAAGAAAAGGAGAAAAAATGGCAAAACTTCACCATTTTCTCTCCCAAAACCCGCGAGCTTCACCAAGAGAGGAGGAAGAAGAGCTTTTGTTCATTTCTTGCTTGATCGTTGATTCGACAGTTGCTGCTTGAAGGTATCGAGGTATAGTCGCTAATCCTTACCTCTGATCGTCTTTTCCATAGCTTTTCTCTATGTCTTTCTGTGCTCATAGTTTTGAGGTTTTTGCAAAACTATCCTGATAACTCCATTTTTGATTCTAAACATCTTCCCTACGTTCTCCTGAGTATGTTTAGCTAATAATACTCCGCCGATTCTCGAAAAACTACCGTCGAGTTTGAATTCTGCTTAAAATACCCATTTTGGGGCAAAGCTTCGTCCTTTGGGATGAAAACTATCGCCTTAGCTTAGTGCTAGTAGGATTAGTTGTCATAAACGTCGTTGGTGACGTCCCCATCCAATTTGCTTTTCGAAATTTCAGTTTTGAATTTCTGAGCTAAAAATATTGACCAAAATACCCCTGCGACAGTTTTTGATCCGATAATTTTTCCGAGTTTAGAATACCCTTAGTTACGACTAATAATAACCTAGGAACCAAGTTTGATCGAAGAAAAATTGAGCCACCTAATTACCAATAGTGGCCGAGCACCCTAGGGGGGAGGGAGGAAAATTCCTTTTTCGAAAACTTGTCCTTTCGCGCTAGATTATCGTACCTCGGAGTATGTACTACTTCGTGTAACCTTAGTGAGTATTGATTACTGAGTTTCTGATAGTTTTTGATGGAATTCTGTGGTTTTACTCTAAAGGTGCTTTTGAGGATTTTCCCGAGGAACAAGGCTTTGCTTGTGAAGAAGAGTTAGAGGACAACCCTGGAGAACCTACAGGTGAGGGCTTCTCACTGAATTCTTAGTTAATGCTTAGGTGTCGATACTTCGACTTGATTTACTGTTTCCGCACTTGTTTGTGTTTGATTGGAAAAATGTTTTCTGAGGCTTCGGCTGACAATGTAGATGATTCATCTACTGAATGTTTTTGAGATTGAATTACATGGTACGTGCTAAATGGGTAATCTAGGATGTGTGATGCATGCTTTATATGCTAAGTGCTACGTGGTTATTTTAGAATATGTTGATATATGACTTGTTGGTTGATTGTGCTGATTTAATTATGCCTTTTCAATGAAATCTGTGATTCTGAGTAGTGAGAATAGCGGGCAGGTCATGCCGATTTTATTTTGAGATTTTGGGGAAAGTTTGATAGGACGAATGAGATTCGGGCCTTGTTATGGTGTTTCATGGATCGAGACATTCTCTGGAGTCATTTGGGGATTAGGAGATCCCGAGAACTTATAAGATTTGCGATAAGACTAAAAGGATATTATTTTGTAAAGAAAACTCATAAGACATTAAACAACCTTTAAATCTTCAAATAATGATAATAAACTCGAAAGGAAGCTTAGGATGCAAATCTTAGTTTTGGAAAACGAGAAGTGTCGTCGGATCCAATTGTTGAGGAGATTGATAAGTTTTGAGTATGTTGATACTCTTGTGCTCTGGGAGCAGTTGTGTTGTTGGGCTATCCGGGGGATAAGTCCGGGAAGCAGGTAGTTTCCGAGTATGTTGATACTCTTTGCTCGTTGAGCAGTTGCGACCATCGGATGGAGATGAGTCGGATGATTTGGAGATCATCATGAGTTAGGTGTTGTTGTGAAGATGTGTCTTTTGTCGCAGAATCGACTGTTACCTTAGGGTAAGCTTTTAGAGACATTAATTTAGCTAGAACACGTGGCGACGTGTCGAGTGAGGTCGAAGACGTTGTTTGACTAATCATCCTGCATTCTTGCAACATTAATGAGGTATTAACACGAGACGGACTTCGGACCTCAGTGGATTCCAAAATGGTCATAAGACCCGGATTTCCGCGTAAGAGCGTTTGTAGACGACTCTTAGTAGCAGACCGAAATGGCAGACCTTCGGGTTTACTGCTGATCTGACTACTGTTGTTGTTGGAGTAAGAGGCACGTGGGCCGAAATGGTCCCACTGTGGCTGGTGTTAGGGCTGATCCGTTTGATGTCCATCCCTTTCCGGAATGCATTTGGTTAACTGGGTTAACCGTCATATCATGTCATGCAACATGCATACTGACTTAGTTGCTGAGTGTGATTGATAATTGTTAATCTTATCTGATGCATGCTAAAAAGCACTTTTGGCCCCTGATGTTTCAAGTTTGTGCAAATTCTGCCCCTACTCTATTTTTGTCGATGTTTCTACCCCTCATGTTTTCAAACAGTGCACCGTCTACCCCTCCGTTAGTCAGACAATAAAAAACTAACGGAATAAGCTGATTTGGCTTTTTTTTTACATATTTTTTTGACCTGCCACGTGGAAATTACAAGTGAAATTGGAAAAAGGCGGCATGGGAGATTCAAACTCAAGACTTGTAAGTAGCAAAACATGCATTTAACTAGTTTAATTACATACATAATTGATATATACATCAAGCAAATTCAATTTATATCATTTCCTTGATCATCATCAACTTCATATACTCCTCTTCATCTGTCCAATCCACTCAGGAACCTCTCCTGAGAAAGCCTTACTAACGGAGGGGTAGACGGTGCACTCTTTAAAAACATGAGGGGCAGAAACGTCGACAAAAATATAGTAGGGGTAGAATTTGCACAAACTTGAAACATCAGGGGCGAAAAATACTTTTTAGCCTTTGTTATTACTGTCGTTATATTCATTGTGGAATATGCAACCCTAGGATACTATCTCTAACTTATAAGCCTAAGCGGCAATCTCTTATCTGTACCTATTGGGTTTATTATCTACATAATTCTTTGGAGTTGACCCTCGCGTCTTCTGTGTGTGTTTTGGCGGACAACGCCTTTTGTCAGATGTCCATAGCGGACTGGTTCACAATGGTCCACCCTTCGGGGGGGATTAGATACGAGATGATAGACCAGGATGACCCCGGTTCGTGGGTGGTTGACCCCGCTAGCCATCGTGCGACGTACTCGGGGCGGATCATGGAGGACCATGTAGATAGGGTAGGACACTTGACGGAAGGAGTGCTGCGGAGATGCACTGTCAGTTTCAACTTGCCACCCGGTGTGCATTGCGGACCAGGAGTAGGAGGACCACCACCACCACCGTTATCTTCGGATGAGGAGGATCCCTTAGAGGAGGAGCCGGTGGGAGGGACTTCTGCAGAGTCCAGTTCACCCACCGTTGCTGTTATAGATGATCATGGATCGGGCCCTAAGCCCGTGAGTCCAGCACCGGAGCGCATCGCGGTTGCGAGAGGAGGACGGGTAGTGTATGTAGACTTGGTCATTCTGGATTCAGATTCAGACGACGATCATGCTAGCACGTAGGTTTAGTGCTGGTGTGAGCTCCTCGAGATAGGATTAGTGTAGGAGTAGAGTCTTAGCTCTGACTGTCATTTGTTTCCTTGGGGACAGGGTAGTTTCCCGCCTATAGCTTTTTGTGTGGTTTCCTTACGGGAATCACAGAGAGTTGGTTGGACTTAGGAGGTCTTCTTTTCAGGCCATTGGGCCAACTTATTCTCATTTTTGAAGGTTGTGTTGCAGACACTTACCCTTTGGGTTGTACATATTGTCTTCGCATTTGCGTTTTAATTATTTCAGTCTTGTTTATATTATCAAAAAAAAACATTCACGTTTTTCCGCATTAAGTTTATTTTTGGTTACTAAAGTGACGCCACCAAAATCGGGGTGTTACATTAAACCCGGGAATAAAGCCAGTAACCCAGACTCGCCGGAGAATGGGCGATGAGAAGGAGAAAGCAATTCAGCAGGAGGTAAACAAGTTACAGGCCGCAGACTTTATTCGAGAAATCAAGTACTCTACCTGGCTGGCAAATGTAGTAATGGTCAAAAAGGCAAACGGGAAGTGGCGAATGTGTGTGGACTATACGGATCTGAACAAGGCATGCCCAAAAGATTCCTACCCACTGCCAAGCATAGACAAGCTAGTAGACGGAGCTTCTGGGAATGAACTTCTGAGCTTGATGGACGCTTATTCAGGATACCACCAGATCAAGATGCATCCATCTAATGAAGACAAAACGACTTTCGTGACCGCCAGAGTAAATTACTGTTATCAGACCATGCCTTTCGGATTGAAGAATGCGGGGGCGACGTACCAGCGGCTGATGGATAGAGTGTTCGAAGGCCAAGTGGGAAGAAACATGGAGGTGTATGTTGACGACATGATCGTCAAATCAGTTTTGGGGGCAAACCATCATGAGGATTTAACAGAGGCTTTTGGTAGAATCCGAAAACACAACATGAGGCTTAATCCGGAAAAGTGTTCTTTCGGTATACAGGGTGAGAAGTTCTTAGGCTTCATGATTACGTCAAGAGGAATAGAGATCAATCCAGACAAGTGAACGACGATCCATGAGATGAAAAGTCCAAGCAGCATAAAGGAAATGCAGCGACTGACAGGGCGGATCGCGGCCCTATCCCGTTTTCTCCCTCACTCAGGCGACAAGTCAGCCCCGTTCTTCAAATGCCTTAAGAAGAACGCAGCGTTTGAGTGGAGTTCAGAGTGCGAAGAAGCCTTCGCCCTCCTTAAGGAGATGTTGTCGGCACCACCTGTCCAAGGCCTCCCTTTGCACTTATACTTCTCTGTCGGCAATCACGCAATCAGCTCGGTGATCCTTCAGGAGGTGGACGGAGAGCAAAAGATAGTCTACTTTGTAAGCCATACACTTCAAGGTGCGGAGATCAGATATCAGAAGATAGAGAAGGCGGCGCTCGTCGTCCTCGTCACCGCCAGGCGCCTAAGACCTTATTTTCAAAGCTTCCAGGTAAAAATAAGAACTGATCTTCCTTTGAGACAGGTGTTGCAGAAGCCAGATTTATCAGGGAGACTCGTCGCGTGGTCGATGGAATTATCAGAGTATGGTTTACAGTATGATAAAAGAGGGAAGGTTGGTGCACAGACTTTGGCTGATTTTGTGGTTGAATTAACACCAGAAGAAGGTGAGAAGGTGAGCACGCAATGGATATTGTTTGTCGAATGGTCGTCGAATGGCAACGGAAGTGGGGCTGGGGTCACGCTACAGGGGCCGGGGGAGTTAGTGTTAGAGCAATCCCTCAGATTCCAGTTCAAAGCTAGTAATAGCCAGGCAGAATATGAGGCTCTGATTGCAGGGCTAAAGCTGGCGATCGAGGTGCAAATCGACAGTTTGCTGGTCAGAACAGACTCGTTGTTAGTGGCAAACCCAGTCAACAGGGAGGGAGAGTTGGTGGCATCGGTTGCGGCAAACCCAGTCAACGGCCTTGATTAAATATCTGGAGCGTGTGCGGCTGCTCATGAGTCGTTTGCAGGAGGTTGTAGTTGAGTTTGTGCCAAGAGCACAAAATCAAAGGGTGGAAACCCTAGCAAAGTTAGCAAGCACTCGAAAACCTGGAAACAATCGAAGCGTGATTCAAGAGACGCTCGCCAATCCCAACATAGAGGGAGAGTTGGTGGCATCAGTTGATCGCCAGGAAACTTGGATGGACCCCATCGTTGATATCCTGGCAGGAGAACCAAGCGACGTAGTGAAATACTCAAAGGCACAAAGGAGAGAAGCGGGGCACTACATATTACTTGATGGGATTCTCTTTCGACGGGGATTCAGCTCTCCCCTCTTGAGGTGTCTCCCGCCGGGGAAATACGAGGTTGTTATGGCAGAAGTTCACGAGGGGGTTTGCGCTAGCCACATCGGGGGAAGGTCGCTGGCAAGCAAAGTCCTTAGAGCGGGTTTTTACTGGCCCACGATAAAGAAGGATTGTGCAGAATTCTTAAAGAAATGCGAAAAGTGTCAAGTATTTGCGGACCTGCCCAGAGCCCCGCCGGAGCAATTGGCCACAATCAGCTCCCCCTGGCCCTTCGCCATGTGGGGAATTGACCTTGTCGGACCTTTTCCCACCGCCAGGTCACAAATGAAGTTCATCCTGGTGGCGGTGGATTATTTTACCAAATGGGTGGAGGCTGAGCCCCTTGCAAGCATTACAGCGGCCAAGATCATAAGTTTTTACTGGAAAAGAATTGTGTGCCGGTTCGGAGTGCCGAGGGCGATTGTCTCAGATAATGGGACGCAGTTTGCGTGTAATCAAACCAGGGAGTTCTGCGAGGAGATGGGTATTCAGAGGAGGTTTTCTTCGGTGAAACATCCACAAACTAACAGGCGGGCGGAGTCGGCGAACAAGGTCATCCTGCGGGGCTTGAAGCGCCGGCTCTCGGAGGCAAAGGGGGCCTGGTTGGACGAGCTCCCGATTGTAATCTGGTCGTACAACACCACACTACACTCAACTACGGGGGAAACTCCGTTCAGAATGACTTATGGGGCGGACGTCATGCTTCCCGTGGTAATAGACAACAATTCATGGCGAACGGCGCCGAAGTTCGAGGGCGAGAATTCTTCAAACATGGCGGTAGAGCTAGATTTGTTATCAGAAACACACGATGAGGCCCGCCTCAGGGAGGCCGCGATGAAGCAGCGAGCTGCGGCCAAATATGACTCGAAAGTACGACCAAGGGAAATGCAGAAGGGGGACTTGGTGCTGAATAAACGAACAGGGATCACTAGAAACAAGCTAAGCCAAATCTGGGAAGGACCCTACAGAATCTTGAGAGCTTTGGGAAAGGGAGTTTATCACCTGGAAACCTTGGATGGGAAGCGAGTGCCACGATCCTGGAACGCAGCGAGCTTAAAATACTACTACAGCTGATGATGGATTGATAGAAAGCTGGATTTGGTGCAAGGGCAAGGAGCGCGCCTCACGTAGGCTGAAGAGTTGAAAATGAAAACGAAGAAGTATACTTTTGTACTCCATTTCAAGAAATTATTGGCCAAAGTGCCTAAATGGTAAAAACAAAGACACTTTCTTGTTCTCCATCTCGGGAGTTTGTTGACTATCACGTCTGATTGAAAATACAAAAATTGTATCCAGCAATTTCAATCACACTGAATTGCGGCGAGAGCTCGGTGGGAAAAATTCCCTGAAGGTGGCAATCCCAACAAGACCTTGATGTCTGGGGATTGCTCCGGAGAAGCCGCTGCAACTCGCCGTCACTCGTCGGCGATATGTGCGGATAAGCTTCTTATCCCGATAATCTCCCCGAAATATGTGCGAGCATTTTTTCAACTAGGCTTAAAGTCTCGGGTAAACCCACACGGCCATTGGGCCCTGAGCAACTGTAAGACCCCGCCTAATAAGGCTGGTGGGGCCACACCTGATCTTACGGGAAATACGTGTGTGAAAAACAAAAGCCTCGGTTCAAAAAATGAGCAAAAAGTCGTAGTTGAACCCAACACACCATCAATGTTGTCAGACATAATTCAGAAACTAGGAAACCATGGGGGTCTGAGAGAGGAAAATTGGAAAGCGCTAAAGCATGCATAAAATATAAGGGAATGAAAGTTGAACTAACTAACTTAAAGTAAAATGGGAATCAAACAAAGAAGTACTGACATTACAATAATCCAAAATAAGAAAATTTCATATCTATTTTTCTTTTCCTTCTTGTTCCAAAGCATCTCCAAGGTCAACACAGGAAATTTCTGGCGGATCGTCGAGGCCCTCCAGCCCAGCGGCGGTAATCTTCTTGAAAACTACCATAGAGTTAAGGTTGATGGTAGGATGCAGGTGCTTGACTTGAGCTTTGACGATCAAGAAGCCGCGAATACGTTCATTGGCAACTGTGTAAGTGGCTTCACCTTTTATCTTCTCCTCCAAGGCGAGAGCCTGAGTGTCCTTCTCCGACAAGAGCTTGCACTTGGATTCCAGATCCAATTGGGCATCGACGAGCGTTTTGCTCTTGTCTGCCAATCTTTTGCGCAAATCAGCAATCTCGTCGTCCTTAGCAGAAAGATCCTTCTCTTGAGAAACAATGGTGGCTTCCTTGGCGCTGAGGTTCTTGCGGAGTCTTTCAACCTGGTCCTCAAGTTGTTTTTCTTTTTCGTCTGCCGCAGCTTGAGCAAATTTCGCCTCTGTGAGCGATTTCTGCATCTTCTTGGTTTTCTCCACCTCACAAGCCAGCTGTTTGGACAGTTTGGAGCAGGTCTTGTCGGCCTGAAGATTGGCAGTGCGTAGTTTCTCCACCTTCTGGCGGAGCCCCGCGATCCTAGTGAGGGGTCGTGCTTGCCAGGCCACCTGGGCGAACAAACAGCCGGCGCAGAGAAGGTTTGACACGGCCTCTTGAGCGACGTCCTGCGGGTTCTGACTAGGAACCTCCCTCAGCTTCTCAAGATAGGGGTGAGAAAGCAAGAAGGAAAAGGGGTCAGAGGCGGAATCGCGGGAAGGATCCTTTGGACAGCTTGAAGAAGGACCCCCTTCTCCGTCACCAACCTTTGTGGAGTTGGGGTTGGACGAATCACGAGTCACCTGGGCGGGGGATGAAGGACGAATAAAAGATGGCGAAGGCTGGGTCTTCGTCTGAACTAGTGGGCAAGGGAAATCCTCGGCCGAGGAAGTTTCGACTCTCCGCCTTGATTAGGAAGAGAGGAGTCATGCTCGCCAACTGAAGCAGAGAGGGCGGGAACAACTTTCTCTCCGCCCGCAGTGTCCAGGGGAGAAGCCTGAGAGTCTGGCTCACTTAATTTCTTCTTTTTTGGAGAGCCATCGTCTGCCAGCGAGTCTTGCATTTTCTCTCCAACGCGAACAGGAGTAGAAGCCTTGGCGTTCCCGGAGAGGAAGGCCTCCAACAGTTCAGCAGTATAGAATTTCATTTCTCCTAACAAAAAGACAAAAGAAAAGCCATTAGAAATAAAAAGCTCAAAAGAAAAGAGAGAAGGGAGCGATGAAAGGGAAAAGAAGAAAACCTGTTCGGGGGAACAACTTGGATCCTGGGGGAGCGCCAAGCAGTTCGGCACAACTAAAAAGAGGGAGTGTAAGCCCAGATTTCGGAAATGGATTAAATAATTATTTTTCCGACTCACGCGTAGGATCGGTGTAAGCGTGACGGGAGTTTGCTATTTGGGAAAGTTTAATGAAGAAGAAAGTTCAGGAATTGGTTGAGGATAGTACCATAGACGTTTTAGGAGTTAGCACGAGTCGTCTGCACACCCGCCTTATGGCGAAAGTGTCTAGAATAGGCTAATTCCGCTCTTAAAGCACTGTTTAAGCGAAATTCTAAATCCTTGGAAAAATAAGAAGTTCTCTTTATTTTTCCCTCGACCAGCGTTTCATTTCGGAACTCTGGACTGTACGCACGATAGGTTTCATTTCTCGGAAGTCTGACGACGCTAAATTCTATTCTCTAAAAACTCCAAATTCAAACGCTGAATGAAGACTTTTTATATTCGAAGCTTCTAACGAAGTTTCCATCCGCGTTGCCAGTTTTCTTTCGATGTTTCCAACCTTTCTTCAGAAAGAAGTTTTTTCATCCGACTTTCACAGCAAAAAGTAGTTTTCCGGAGCAATTTAACTCGCACCGCTTTTGGATCGTTTTCTTCAAATTCAAGAGACTTGTTTTGAGTTTTGGAATTCTGTCGCCAGAATCTGGCTTAGAATTCACAGATGAACGTGCTGCGAAAATCGGAATCGCGAAATATTCATTTTCCCGCGATTTCACTCTCCTATAAATAGAAAAAAAAAAACACAAACTTTCCATTTCTCATGTGTGTGGCCGCAAACATGGACGAAGAAAGGGAGAGGGAGAACTTCGCCATTTCTTGACCGATCTTCGAGCTGTTTGTCTTTATTTCACGGCACAGAGGTAATCTACTCACTTCTTACCTCTGATCGTTCTTTTTGTCGCGTTTCTTTATCTCTTTCTGAGCTCAAAGTTTCAAGCTTTTCGTAAAATTGTTCGATTTTCACGATTTTTCTGTTGAACTACCTTCTATAATTACCCAACAAGCTAAATGACTCGCCGATGCGCGCCGATTTCGATCGAGTCGCCAAAGATCTGAAAAACTGTATAAAACCCATTTTACGCACATATTGAAACTTTATCTTCAAAAAGTCATAATCCGACTTAGTGCCCTTAGGATTAGTTGCTATAAATGTCGTTGTGAACGACCCCATCAAATTTGTTTTTTAAAGTTTCGACTTTGAGTTTTTGAACCTTAATTTTGGACCAAAGTGCCCCTAACTAGTCGTAATTCGACCCGGTCGTTCTAAAATTTTTCCGACAATTTATTTGCCCTAGTTTTACCCTGAAACTACCTAGGAATTAAATTAGATCGAAGAAAAAGCGTCGGAATCCTTGTTTCAAGGAGTGGCCGAGAGCATGTTTAGGGGGGGGGGAATTTCGTTTTCGCGATAACTCGTCCTCTCGTGCTCGATTGTTGTACTCCGAAGCTTCAAACGCTTTGTCTATCGTTAGTTAACTTTGTTATGATCGAATTGTTCAAGTTTGGATTGATTTTTACTTTGTTTACTCCAAGGTTCAGTTGAGGGAACTTGGGGTGGTACCGAGCTAGATTGTGAGGAAAACCTACACTGCGAGGATGGAGCAACTCGAGGTTAGGGCAACTTACTTACTAGCTATTTGTATTGTAGGCGTCGATAACTTCGACTTGAATACTGCTTGATATTGAAGATTGCATTGAATGTTGTTTATCGCTTTGAACCGGAAAATGTTTTCTAGAGGCTTCGGCCGAGTGAACTTATATGAGACGTGTGTCTCTGTTTTCTGAGAGGCTTCGTCCGTTTACTGGTTTCCGTCTTATGATTTCCGCACTGAATTATTGTTATATTGATATTGTTATTGAGTTGTGTGCTTTATCGCGACTACGGAGTGTAGAATCATGGAACAGTCCTACTTGTGTTATTTCGGGTTGGATGAACAACCCTAGGCAAGTCCAAACCCGAGGTTTGAGATTAAGCCTATTGGAACACTTAGACTTTCCCCGGGAGATTACATTTGGGGGGATTTTGGAAAACATAGAATGGTAAGAAATTGGGACTAGAGACCTTAGGGAACTTAGTTTTGAGAAAGAAACTCATAACTTGATTAATTCAACTTGAAATACTTTTATTAATGAATAAAACCACAGGGAACTTAAGTGGAGAAATGATTGCGAAAGACGGGGAAATGTCGACAAGTCTTGAAGCTACTGGGAATTGGTGGAAGCCACGGGGGTAATCCACGGTGACGAGAGGAGGTCGCCGAGTACTCTGGTACTCCTTCATTGGGTTTATGTCGCCGGGCCGACATTAATCATTTGGGTTATAAGTTTCGGTTTGATAATTAAACACACATGTGCGAGGACGATTCGATGTTTGGCTAACCACATTGCATCATGCATACATTCGGGGCTTGGGACGATCGAAAGATCGGGCCTCGGTGAAGTTGGGACGACTTCGGTCGGTTTCACGAAGGTTGGGACGGTCGCAAGACTGGCCTTCATCGAAGACACCTAGAGTGCATCTTCGACATAGAGGGCGGAAATGGTTCAACCTATGGTGGTTAGAATTGACCCGACTATGCATGGGTTTTAAGCGACACCCAAGTGGAAAAGGTTACACACTAGGCCAGTGGTAACTGACTCGATGGTGCCCATCCCAATTGACTTATCCGGATCATGGAATTGCATTGCAAGCATACATGCACCCTAACTGGAATTGTGTGTTATTGTGTATTGAACTATTGTTAAAGCCTCGATAACATGCTAGGAATATAGATAAACATATATATATATATATATATACCCCTTATCACATGCTGTTTGTATATTTATTATATTCCGTAAGTTGACCCTAGCGCCTTGGCTTTGGTTGTATGTTTGTGTTTGGGCGGTCGACCTGCTGCTAGGCGTCCGACAACTAGTTCGAGATGATTCATCTCTCGGGGAGGACCAGGAGCGTAACGACACATTACTAGTCGAGTCTATATTTGGGAGGAGTGTAAGGTATGGGTGTATAGAGTCTTTCAAGGTTAGGTGTATTTGTTATAGCTCTGACTAGTCGAGTCTATATTTGGGGCAGGGTAGGTCCCCGACACATTACTTTTTGTGTGGTTCTCTGTCATGGGGATCACAGAGAGTAGTCGGACATTAGGAGGTATGGAGGAGGCCGTTTTGGGCTGACTCTCTCATGTTTTGGAGGACTGTACTTATAACTTCTCACTTGATTTCTGGACTTGAACTTATTCTGCCTTCGGGCTCACTTTCTGTCACTTGTTGATACTCGTGACACTTTGGGGTTACAGCAGGGCTGTAATAGTATTGTAAATTAGTTTATGTTTATCGCGTTTTGGGTTGTGTCTCTCTATCTTTAAAGTGTCTTTATTTCCAAATGAAAAAAAATACCTGCTTTTCCGGTTAAAGTTTATTTTTGAGTTACTAAAGTGACACCCGGAAATCGGGGTGTTACAGGGAGCTGGGATAAGACCCCAAGAGCGAAACTCTCTCTTGAAGAAGAAGACATTTTGGGAGAGTCGGATAAGAGTTTGGGGCGCAGTGTCCAGTAAAACGGGAAAATGGCTTTTCCTCCTCTCTGTGTAAACAACGAGGGATAAGCAGGGTGGACGACAACCCGGAAGTACCGGTGGGCCAAATAAGACTCAGAACCAACCTGATGAGGAACAAGCCGTTCTCGGCCCGGCCGGGGCACCAGAGTAGCCATGGGTCCCCCGGGGTTGAGAGTCTACTCTAAAGAAGAAAGAGAAAAGGGCGGGGGAAGGCGCCACATCAACACTACGGTAGAGAATTTCAAAGCGTCGCAAATAGGTCCAGGAACAAGGATGAAGTTGGCAGGGAGAAACGTTGATGTCGCATAGCATTTGGGTGAGAAAGGGTGAGAAGGGGAGTTTAATGCCCAAGTCGAGAAACAAGAATTCATACACAAAGAAGAAGTGAGAATATTTGGGGTTATTAAGTTCACGATGTTGCCAAGGGCAGTCCAACTCCTGACATCTGGTAGTGCGAAGAAGATCCTCTAGTAACGAGGAATAACAAAGCCCACCAGCCCTACGAGCGAGATCGGATATGGATCCGCTGGTTGACAGTATTGATGCTTGATCAAGAACCTCTAGATCAGGAGGTTCTGAGATAGGGGAAGGGAGAGTGGCAAGGTCGCCAAGCGATGAGCTTTGATCTCCTCAGCGGAGGAAAGGGACCCTGCTGAAGACATTATAAAAGTAGAAGGAGAAAGATAAGATGAAAACTAACCAGGAAGAGCAGGGGGAAGGAGAGCGAGAAGATCCGGGACGTTGAGTTCGCAGGGTCAACAAAGGAAATGAGAGTGAGAGTCGGAAGTGAGTACGGAAGCAGTTGATGGAAAATGTTGAATAAGGAGGAGAGGGAGAATTTAAAGGATAGGGGTGATAACGGTTGTGGGATCGTGCCCCATCATGGTAAAGGTGGGATGATTGCTCAAGAGAGTGTGACGTGGATTTTGGGAAGCGGGGACAACGCATTAAATATAGGTTACAACAGTTGAGGCCTACCGGTTTGAATTTAAATTATCAGGTTTTACTACGATTCGAAAGGACATTTCAGAAATAGCAGTTGGGATTCAGTGGATTCGCTGATCCTGGAACCACTTCATGGCGCGACGCGTGGCGAAGACTCGACACATGTCAAAGTGTCACGATTCAAAGCACGTGCGTAGGAGTGATGGGGCGAGCATACCAAATTCCATTGACACAAGACTGCTTGTGGACTCTGCTCGCCCGGGAAAGGGGGAATACAACAAGAAGTCTAAAATATGGATTATAAAATCTTTACTCACCAGGCCATGTTGGCTACTGTTGCTCATTTTGTTAAATGCTTTAGGTTTTAGCATTGGTTAGTTTCTTATGGCTTTCGCCTTGAGTTTTTCTGCATAAAGACACACTTAGCTCTCATGCTTCGAGCTCGGTGTCTTGTGGACTGGGCGAGACCCCAGGGTCCCTCGTCCAGGGGCATTTGGCCTTAGGCAGGGAGCGCGCCAGGGACTTGGGCCTCTCTCCCCGAGGCCCAACTGGCCCATTAAGATACATTAGTGGTGCCAAGCCCAACTCCACACCTATAAATAGGGGTCGGTTACCAATTGTAAGGGACTCTTGACTCATTTGAGAAATATTCAGATTGAAATTCAGTTATTCTCTCTCTCTCTAGCGGTTAGAAATTCTCTCTCTAAAACACTCATATCACTTTCCTCACACTTTGGGTACTCTACCCCCATTCAATGTTCTTAGGATAGAACAATTTGTACTCCACTTTAAAGACTCCTTCAAGTCTCCAAGCCTCTAGATCTTCCATCTTCAACTGTTACAACCTGAAAACTTGATGACAAAGCTAGAGGAAAATATCAAGAAACTTAAAGGCCAGTTTTGCACAAAGGCTCCAAAACAAGTGGAAATTGCCTAAGACTCCTAAACTCTAATAAAATGCAACTAAAGTCCCTATAAACTACAAAATTACCAAAACAAAGTAAAAACACAAAGAAAGGTAAAAATGCATGAGAATGCATGAAACAGTACATGAGACACAAGAAAAATACTCAAAATCAAGTGAATGCAGTTAGTTCCAAGAGAAAGATTCAACAATCAACTTCGTGCAGCTCTTAAACAAAGAAGAATTAGAGTCCACTATGAGAAGCATTTAGAGCTAACATCCTAATATGAGACAATTATTTAGTGCACTGAGCACACAAGCAAGTTCATATGTTATGGGAATCATTCACTCAAGAGCAACTAAAGTTGACAATGCATTATTCAATGAGACTTGAAAAGGGTCGCTAGGTAAAGCACAAGTTAGGTGGTCCCTAAGGAAGACTAAGGCTGCACAAAATTTGAGTGTGGTCCTTCATGAAAACCGGAGCTTAAAGCAATTGATACTTAGCACACAAGTCTCTCAACCCCCTTTTGTTTCAGAATTTTTTCTTTTTGTGGAACTCCACCCATACCATGGAGTTCATTTTTTTATTTTGTCTTTTTTTTTTGGAACTCCATCACCCCATGGAGTTCATTTTCTCTTTTGAATTTTTTGAATTTTTTTCTTTGAGGCAAGAGACAATTGCACTTTTCATAAACTAACTCCATTAAGATTTAAGGACCACAACTCCCCATTGAATCCAACCAATCATCCAGCCCAATAAACAAGGTAACAATAGAATCTCCATAAGGCTCGAAAGGGTCGACTACGGACAAAGATGTTATAAAACAAATTCTGAAGTCAAAGAAAACCTACCAGTCTAAAAAATGCAAGTCTCCTAAAGCTACTCTCGTGTACAAAATGAAATCAGCACATAACCCTGAAGTGCAAGTGAGTCAGGATCCTCCAGGTAAATTTATAGTCAAGGGTCAACGATGGACCCTTATGGACTCACATCAACTCTATCCTCAAGACAACACTTCGAAGACCGAAGTCTCCTCCTCTCTTTCCAAAAAATACAAACACTCCCCCCAAAACAGCACAATGTATCCACTAAAACATTTTTAAAACAGACATCATGTGAGTGAGCAAGACTTGGGAACATGTCATTTGAGTAAAGGGCATAAAGACTAAGGTATAAAAGACTCTATATAACAATGCATGATTGAAATGGAGAAACAAAATCTATAAAAGAAAAATATGCTAAAAATGCATGGACTAAAACTCAAAGTAAGAAAATAACTTTCTTCCAAGTGATTTGAGTGCCTCCAAGTGTTCTCCTCTTTTATTTCCTGAAAAACTAACAAAAGAAACAAAAACTTAAACCAGAATAAAAACATGGGTTGTCTCCCATTCAGCCCTAAGTTATAGTCTTAGGTAGTCTATACTTCAAACTCGTAACTCAAACCAAAAATCACAAACAATCCCCGGCAACGGCGCCAAAAACTTGTTGGTAAATCCGCAAGTGTACGAATCCACCCGGTTTTAATTATCGAACCACATGGATTGTGAGTGACTAAATTCAGTTTAAGTCTTGAGTATGTAGATTTGTTTTATTGAAAAAGAGATATGCCGAAGTAGTAATAAGGAAAAAGGAAAATAAAAAGACAATTCATGAAATAACATGCTTTGGGTTCTTGTTCAACTAGTCAATTCAAGCACATCATTCTAAGCACATGAACTCATGAATCTCTCCTTGATGATGTAGCCTAAGCAACTTACCTATCGATAGGGGTGGAAATAAGCCAAGCCAAGCCAAGCCAAGCTTTGTGTGGCCCAAGCTTGGCCTGCATTGTGTTTTCATGGCCCAAGCCTGGCTTGTGGCCTGTCAACAAGCCAAATTTTAAGGCTTGGCTTGGCTTATTATAAAGCCTGGCTTGGCCTACTAGCCTACTTAAAAGTCTATTTAACATACGTCAGACAATTTCATCTAAAGAATGTCGATAGACTGACGGGCTAATAGGTCGGCGGGCTAATAAGCCTTTTTATATATCATTGCAATTCCTTTTCAAATAAATAAAAAACCTATATATCATTGCATTTCAAAGAACAAAATCTCGGTTATTTAAAACAAACAAAATAAAAATTAAACATAAACAAATAATTTAATAATAATATGTCTCAAGTCTTAAACATATAAATAAAACCAATAATAAGTCTCATGCTTATTTCAGTTTAAGTCTTGAGTATGAAGGTTTGTTTTATTGAAAAAGAGATATGTCGAAGTAGTAATAAGGAAAAAGGAAAATAAAAAGACAATTCATAAAATAACATGCTTTGGGTTCTTGTTCAACTAGTCAAATCAAGCACATCATTCTAAGCACATGAATTCATGAATCTCTCCTTGATGTTGTAGCTTAAGCAATTTAACTATCGATGTCTCGCATAGATAATTCTTTCAAACCAAAAGATAAGCCCAATTCCTTGTGTACTTAAACATTTGTTTGAAGCATAAAGATTACAAAGTTTAGGCCAACAAACCCCAACCCTTCCTCTATTCCTAGTAGCCAAGATAGAGAGGGTAATCCTAAATCGGTTCCCTAATCTATAACAAACTTTCATTCTGATTATAGAAAAACATAAAGCAATAGAAGAAAACCAAAGCAATAAAGCTTTGATTGAAATTCAGAAAATGGGATTCAAGGAAAGAAGAAGAACATGTGGGAAAGAACTTAAGATTATAATTCAAATATGAAAGGTCTTACAAGAAAACCAAAGCAATAGAAGAGAGATTAGCCATGGCTAAGAACCTGAATTACAAGCTTGGAAGTCTTCTCTTAATCACCTAGATGCTCCTCTACCTCTTAACTTATGTAAAAATTAAAGTCATCCCAAAGAAAATGACTAGAATCCTATTTATATGCAAAAGGGACGAGTCTGGGCGCTCAAGCATTGGCAAAGCATGCTTGAGCGCTCCTGAAACAGAAAGTTTCTGCCAAGGGAGCGCTCAAGCGCTGGCTCAGGGCGCTCCAGCGCCAGACTCAAATTCTGGCAAAGCTTAATTGGCGCTCAGGCGCCAGACATGGGCGCTAGAGCGCCCTTTGCACGCTCAAAACCCCTTGAACTTCATTTGTACTCCAGTTTAAAGCCTCCTTCAAGTCTCCAAGCCACTAGACCTTCCCTCTTCAACCGTTACAACTTGAAAATGTGATCACAAAGCTAGAGGAAAATATCAAGAAACTTAAAGGTCAGTTTTGCACAAAGGCTCCAAAACAAGTGGAAATTGCCTAAGACTCCTAAACTCTAATAAAATGCAACTAAAGTCCCTATAAAACTACAAAATTACCAAAAAAAAGTAAAAACACAAAGAAAGGAAAGCCAAGGAAAAGAAAGGTAAAAATGCACGAGAAGGCATGAAACACTACATGAGACACAAGAAAAAGACTCAAAATCTACAAAGAAATGACCCTAAAAACAAGACTAAATCCGAAACATCAAGGCTTCTTCATGTGGGCACTTAACCATGATTTTTTCACCCATGGGTGATCTTAATTCTGCCCAGAGGTTCTTAAAACAAAATTTAAGGAGGTGTGATCAGAACTGAAGCAAATGGCTCCTTATATAGAGGAATTCGAAGGAGTTGAGTGGCATGAAGAGGCTTCTTCATGTACCATTTAACCATGGGTTTGTCACCCATGGGATCTTAATTCTGCCTTGAGGTCCTTAGATCAAAATTTGAGGATTCTTGAGGGATCAATCTTTGATTCTATGGTTTATGAAAGTAAATATACTAATTAGGAAATTTTAATTGGTTTTTAACCTTCTAATTTCACATAATTCATATTCTTTTATGAAAATTAGCATATCAACTTTCTTGATTAAATTTTTATTATCTTTAAGTTAATTTTTATGCTTTATTTATTTTACTAATTACTTCCATCTAACTATAATACATACACACTCATTAGATAACAATGATAGCAATAACAACAATACTAATAATAATAATAAAATTACCAATATAATTCCTATGATTTTCGTAGGAGAAAATTGAGATGTTACAACATCCGAGGCTCCGAGCCTTGGTATCCACCAAGATTTTTTACTATACAAGTATCACTGATGACTGACATATCCTTCAAAAGTATTTTATATGACTTCTCCTCAACAAGTAATCAACAAGACTTCTACCAAAAAAGTAATCTAAAAGGTTTCAAAAGTTTAAATATTGATCCTCCATTAATTAAAAGTTAAAAGAATCAATCTCTTAAATCACTCCTTCCATAAAAACCTAGTTAAATAAGGAAATAATTGGAAAAAAGTCTCCTTACTTCTCCTCCAAGGCTCTTGGCCGTCCAACCTCACAATCTTCAGCATATTTTCACCCAAAAATATTTAAAATAATAATTTAAATAAAATCCTCAAAGAATTAATGCATTAATTACACAATTTCCACCCTTAATGCATTAAAGCTCCAAATTTGAATTTAAAAACTCCAGTAACATATTTCCCTCCAAATTTAGTGCATACCATTTTATAAAATGTCAATATATTTTTCAGAATTAATTATTTAATAAATCATAGATTTAAAAATAATTTAAATGCATTTTATCTAAATAAAACTCATTTTATTTAAATAAAACTACAAAAATAAAAGAAAGGAATATTCCCTCATGGAATATTCTTAGTATCGTGCCCAACACCTCCCCATAAGGTGTGACCCACGAAATCGTCCTTGCCGACTCGATTCGCCAACTCATCGCCACTGTCGGGGCGTTTCTGACTTAATAGTCGTCGAAAAATAACCCTAGAAATATTAGAATCAAAACGACCGTAATGACGAGTACATCATCATCTAGATAATATTAAGGTCTAATAATTCCTTAAATAAAATAGTTTACATTTCTAAAGGCATAATATCACATATAACGCAATAATTCTTAGAATATTATTTAATATTATGATTAAAATAATATGCCTTAAAACCGAGTCTTATAATACCACTCTCCTTAAAATAGTTTCGTCCTCAAAACTACTACAGAGAGACACACCATGTTTCCACTGTGCACTCTGATACTTTATGCGAATTTTCAGTCGTCTCGACATATAGGCCATCGTCCTTCGTCCCATCTTCTACCTTTCAGGTGACATCTCTATTGGTCTGGTTTCATATCACTTCCACAAAGGGAATCTGTAACGTTCCTTTCAATGTGCAACACCAACTATGATTCTGATTATCATTTTAATATTTGGTAAGGCTGTTCGAGTTACTGTCATTGAAGGTATGAAAAACACTTGAAGGGGGGGGGGGGGGGTTGAATAGGGTTTTGAACTTTTAAAAATTTCCCTCTAAGAATTTGGTAAATCTTTTCGGTATAAAGAACACAAGGTGCAAGAGATAAATGATAGAGAAAAGCACACAATGATTTTATCCTGGTTCACTTGATGAATCACTCAAGCTAATCCAGTCCACCCGTTAAGGTGATTTCTTCCTTCTTAGAATGAAGGCAATCCACTATTCAAAAGATTGTTACAACTGCACTAGCAACCTGCTCAGTGACTCACAACCTATGAACTCGCAACACTAAGACAGCCTTGTCTTAGACTTCTCAAGCATACTGACCTCACCGGTCTCTCAAAAAACAACAAAAAAAGTTTGTAAAAGGTTTGGTTTACAAAGAGATGCTTCTGAAATAAGCAAAGGTAAACACAATAAGGACAAGGAAGAAATATTGCTAAGGTATTCGCTTGAAGATTTTCACTTGTATTTCTCAATAGTTTCTTAGCCAATTTCTTATATCTTAAGCCTTTAAATACTCCAAGGTTTAGGGTTTGTATCCGTTGAAAGAATCCATCTGTTGGAGTGCAGTTCTGGGATTTCCAGAGCCTGCTATGGCTGAACGTCGTAGGTAAGGCGGTTAGAATAGTACCCTTGCTTTTGTACTAATGTCACTGACATTGCTTTAGTCTAGTTGACTCTTGATCTTGGGCGACGCTTCATGTTGGAACTTGTGATGTGTAGCAATGTGATCAAAGTCAGAGGGAAGCTTGGATCTTCTGACCTTCAGAACTTTTGTAACACCCCGATTTCAGTGGCGTCACTTTAGTAACCAAAAGATAAACTAATGCGGAAAAACGTGAATATTTTTTTTTTTGATAATAATAAAGACGAGACTGAATTAAATAAAATCCAAATGCGAAAAGCAATAAAACTAATATACAATATATATAACAGCCCCCGCTGTAAGTAGCAACCTCGTCACGAGTAACCTCCAGTGACGGAAAAGAGAAAGATGTAACGCCCGTAGGCAATATGTACAAACCAAATATAAAGGTGAAGTGTCCGCAACACCATCCATCAAAACTGAGAATAAGCTGACCCAATGGCCTGAAAATAAGACCTCCTAAGTCCAACCAAATCTCTGTGATTCCCGTAAGGAAACCACACAAAAAGCTATCGGTGGGAAACTACCCTGTCCCAAAGGAAACAAATGACAGTCAGAGCTAAGACTCTACTCCTACACTAATCCTATCTCGAGGAGCTCATACCAGCACTAAAACCTACATGCTAGCATGATCGTCGTCTGAATCCGAATCCAGAACGACCAAGTCTATGTACACTACCCGTCCCCCTCTCGCCACGGCAATACGCTCCGGTGCTGGACTCACGGGCTTAGGGCCCGATCCATGATCATCTATAACAGCAACGGTGGGTGAACTGGACTCTGCCGAAGGCACTCCCACTGGCTCCTCCTCTGAGGGATCCTCCTCATCCGAAGATGACGGTGGCGGTGGTGGTCCTCCTGCTCCTGGTCCGCAATGCACACCTGGTGGCAAGTTGAAACTCACAGTGCATCTCCGCAGCACTCCTGACGTCAAGACTCCTACCCTATCTACATGGTCCTCCATAATCCGCCCCGAGTACGTCGCTCGATGGCTAGCGGGGTCTACCACCCACGAACCGGGGTCGTCCTGGTCGCCAAAACACACACAGAAGACGCGAGGGTCAACTCCAAAGAATTATGTAAATATTACACCCAATAGGTACAGATAAGAGAATAGCCCCTTAGGCTTATAACTAGAGATAACATCCTAGGGTTGCATACTCCACAATGAATGTAACGACAATAACAACAAATAGCATGCATCAAATAGGATTAACAATTATCAATCACACTCAGCAACTAAGTCAGTATGCATGTTGCATGAAATGATATGGCGGTTAACCCAGTTAACCAAATGCATTCAGGAAACGGATGGACATCAAACGGATCAGCCCTAACACCAGCCACGGTGGGACCATTTCGGCCCGCGTGCCTCTTACACCACACAAAGGTAGTCAGATCAGCAGTAAACCCGTAGGTCTTCCATTTCGGTCTGCTACAAGAGTCGTCTACAAACGCTCTTACACGGCATTCCGGGTCTTATGACCATTTTGGAAACCGACGAGGTCCAGAGTACGTCCTGTGTTAATACCTCATTAATGTTGCATGAATGCAGGATGATTAGTCAAACAACGTCTCCGAATCTCACTCGACACGTCGCCACGTGTTCTAGCTAAATTAAAGTCTCTAAAAGCTTACCCTAAGGTAACAGTCGATTCTGCGACAAAAGACACATCTTCACAACAACACATAACTCATGATGATCTCCAAATCATCCGACTCATCTCAATCCGATGGTCAAAACTGCTCAACGAGCAAGAGTATCAACATACTCGGAAACTATCAATTTCCCGGACTTATCCCCAGGATAGTCCAACAACACAGCTGCTCCAAAAGCACAAGAGCATCAACATACTCAATACTTCTCAACTTCCTCAACACTTGGATCCGACGACACTTCTCGTTTTCCAAAAACTAATATTTGCATCCTAAGCTTCCTTTCGAGTTTGTTATCATTATTTGAAGATTTAGAGGTTGTTTAATGTCTTATGAGTTTTCTTTTCAAAATAATATCCTTTTAGTCTTATCGCAAAATCTTATAAGTTCTCGGGATCTCCTAATCCCCAACTGACACCAGAGAATGTCTCGATCCATAAAACACCATAACAAGGCCCGAATCTCATTCGTCCTATCAAGCTTTCTCAAAACTCTCAAAATAAAATCGGCATGACCTGCCCGCTATACTCACTACTCAGAATCACAGATTTCATTGCAAAAGCATAATTAACTCTGCACAATCAACCAACATGTCATATATCAACATATTATGCAATAACCACGTAGCACTTAGCATATGAAGCATGCATCACACATCCTAAATTACCCACATAGCACATAGCATGTAATTCACTCTCAAAAACATTCAGTAGATGAATCATCTACATTGTCAGCCGAAGCCTCAGAAAACATTTTTCCAATCAAACACAAACAAGTGCATAAACAGTAAACAATGTCGAAAGCATCGACCCTAAGCATTAACTAGAGATTCAGTGAGAAGCCCTCACCTGAAGATTCTCCAGGATGGTCCTCTAACACTTCCTCACAGTCAAAGCGTTGTTCCTCAGGGAAATCCTCAAAAGCACCATCAAAGTAAAATCACAGAATTCCATCAAAATCTATCGGAAACTAAGCTATCAATGCTCACTAAGGTTACCCGAAGTAATACATACTCCGAGGTGCGATAATCTAGTGCGAAAGGACAAGTTTTCGGAAAAGGAAATTTTCCCCCTCCCCCCTTATAGGCTCGGCCACTTTTGGTAATTGTAGGGTTCGATTTTTCTTCGATCAAACTTGGTTCCTATGCTATCATTAGCTGTAACTAAGGGTATTCTAAACTTGGAAAAATTATCGGATCAAAAACTGTCGCAGGGGTATTTTGGTCATGATTTTTAACTTAGAATTTCAAAACTGAAATCCCAAAAAGCAAATTTGACAGGGACGTCACTAACGACGTTTATGACAACTAATCCTACTAGCACTAAGCTAAGGCGATAGTTTTCAGCCCAAAGGTTGAAGCTTTACTCCAAAAATGGGTATTTGAGGCATAAATTGATTCCGGCGGAATTTCGGCGACATAACGGAAAAACTAATCCGACAGAAGTGATCTTGGGCACGTAAGGAAGATGTTTAGAATCAAAAATGAAATATTCAGGATAGTTTTGCAAAAACCTCAAAACTATCAGCTCAGAAAAGTCTACAGAAAAGCTATGGAAAAAGCGATCAGAGGTAAGGATTAGCGACTATACCTCGAAACCTTGAAGTAGCAACTGATTAATCGACGATCAAGTAAGGATCGAACAAAAGCTCTTCTTCCTTCCTCTTCAATGGAGCTCGCGGATTTGGGAGAGAAATGGAGGAGTTTTTTGTGATTTTTCTCACCTTTCTTGCTATATATAGAGGTTGGCAAAACGCGGTAAAATGAAAGTTTCGCGAATCTGATTTTTCCGGCGTCATTCTCCGTGAATTCTAAGATAGGTTTTGGCGAAAGAATCCCAAAACTAAAATGAGGTCTCCTTGTATTTTTGGCAACTAATGCAAAGTCGGTGTAAAACTATTTTACCCGATAAGTTGCTTTTTGCATCGAATGTCGGAATAGAAAACTTCCTTCTGAAGAAAGATTGAAATCATCAAGAGAAATGGGTGTACGCGTGTAGAATCTTCATTTGAAGCTCTGAATAGAAAAAGTCTTCATTGTCGGGTGATTCTAGGGTTTTGAAATACCAGGGTTTCGGTTTCGGCAAACTTCCGATGATTGGAATCGGACGTTCGTAGATTCTAGAGTTTCGCCTCGAAACGATTGTGATATATGGAAAAAGAGAAGTTCTAACATTTCTCTGAAGATTTTTGGAATTAACTTCCATCGTGCCTATAAGTGAAAACTAGCTATATACTAGGGTTTCTGACCTAAGTTTAAGCATGTAACGATCGTGCTATAACTTTTATCGACTTTGGTACAATCCTTAGACTTTTCCTGAACTTTCTCCTTCATAAATTTATTTCATTTGGTAACTCTAGTTCAGGTTTCCCTTCACGATACATCAACCCTAATCGTGAATAGGATTCTATTTACTTGGCATAAGTTTAAAAACTTGGGCCTTACATTACTACCCTCTAAAAAGAAAGTTTCGACCTCGAAACTTAAGGGTCAGTAAAAAGTTCTGGATACTATTCTTGAATCTTCTCCTTCAACTCCCATGTCGCATCACCGGTGTCTTTGTTCCAAATGACCTTCACTAACTCGATTTCTTTTCCTCTCAACTGTTTTATCCTGGTATCACCAATGCTAATCGGCGGTGTCTCGAAAGACAGATCATCCTTCAACTCAATGTCATCCAGCTTGATAACATGTGTCGGATCCGCAATATATTTCCTCAGTTGTGACACGTGGAATACATCATGAATGTTCGATAGAAATGGAGGTAATGCAATCTGATAAGCGACTGGTCCAATTCGACGAGTGATCTGATAAGGTCCAATAAACTTGGGCGTAAGCTTCTTTGACTTGATTGCTCGACCAACTCCCGTCGTCTGAGTAACTCTCAGAAACACATGGTCTCCTTCTTCGAATTCCAGAGTTCTGCGCCTTTGATCGGCATAACTCTTCTGTCTACTCTGAGAAGTCTTCATCTTTTCTCTGATCTGCTTGATCTTCTCAGTCGTCTGTTGCAGAAGTTCTGGTCCTACTAACAGATTTTCTCCATTTTGATACCAACATAGAGGTGTTCTACACTTGCGGCCATACAAAGCCTCATACGGTGCCATACCAATGCTCATATGAAAACTGTTGTTGTATGTGAACTCAATCAATGGTAATAAGGTATCCCAACTGCCCTTGTTGTCTAACAGGCAAGCGCGTAGCAAATCCTCCAACGACTGGATTGTCCTCTCAGTCTGTCCATCAGTCTGCGGATGATAAGCAGAACTTAGTCTCAGCCTTGTTCCCAAAGCCTCTTGAAGAGCTCCCCAGAAATGTGATGTAAACTTCGGGTCTCGATCGGAAACAATACTTGTTGGCACTCCATGAAGTCGTACAATCTCAGCTATATAAATCTCTGATAGTTTCTCCACGTTGTACGTTGTCCTCACAGGTACGAAATGAGCCGACTTAGTCAATCGATCCACTATTACCCAAATAGAAACATACCCCTTTTGAGTTCTTGGCAAAGCCACTACAAAATCCATCGATATGCTATCCCATTTCCATTCTGGTACATCCAAGCTTTGTAGCATACCTGAAGATTTCTGATGTTCCACCTTTGCCTTCTGACATGTCAAACATGCAGCTACATACTCAACCACTTGCCTTTTCATTCCTGGCCACCAAAAATTTACCTTCAAGTCCTGATACATCTTTTTCATTCCTGGATGAATGCTTAACTTGCTCTTGTGACCCTCATCCATAATCAATCTTTTCAATTCAGGGTTGTCAGGTACACAAACCCTATCCTTACACCGTAGGATATTGTCACTTCCTACCTTGAATTCCGGGTCCTTACCCTGAATTACCAAGTTCCTTTTCCCGAGCAGAAACTCATCTAGTAACTGTTGGTCTCGGATTTCTTCCATCAATCCATTGGTAATTCTGATCATTCCGAACTTCAGTTCTCCTTCGGACAATCTCACATCTAAGCTCAAATCTCTAAATTGTTCCAGCAATAGCAGCTCTTTCACCATTATCGACGAGATGTGCATCTTTCTGCTCAAGGCATCAGCAACAACGTTCGCCTTTCCAGGATGATATTGCAGGGTGAACTCGTAATCTTTGAGAAATTCCATCCACCGACGCTGTCTCATGTTCAGCTCCTTCTGCTCAAATAAATACTTCAAGCTCTTATGACCACTGAATATGGTGAAATTGCATCCATATAAGTGATGTCTCCAAATCTTCAGCGCAAATACGATGGCAGCTAGCTCTAAGTCATGAGTTGGATAATTCTTCTCATGCACCTTCAGTTGTCTTGAAGCATAAGCAACCACCTTCCGATTTTGCATCAGCACACATCCCAAACCTTGATGCGAAGCATCACAGTATACCTCATAAGGTTCCTCCGGTTGCGGTAAGACGAGTACAGGTGACGTCGTCAACCGTTCCTTCATCGTCTGAAAACTAGTTTCGCACGCTTCAGTCCATGCAAAAGGTTGGTCCTTCCTCGTGAGTTGAGTCAACGGTCCAACAATCTTCGCGAAATTCTCGATAAAGCGACGATAGTATCCCGCCAAACCAACGAAACTCCTGATCTCAGTCACTGTCTTTGGCCGTTCCCATGACAATACGGTCTCTACCTTTGCTGGGTCCACAACTATCCCCTCCTTAGAGATCACATGGCCTAAGAATTTTACCTCTTCGAGCCAAAATTCGCACTTAGAAGGATTGGCGTACAACTCCTTCTCCCTCAGCACTTGTAAAACTTGACGCAGGTGCCCCTCATGGTCCTCAGCATTCTTTGAGTAGATCAGAATATCGTCTATAAACACCACGACGAATCGATCCAAGAATGTATGGAAAGTCATATTCATGAAAGCCATGAATATTGCCGGTGCATTTGTCACCCCAAATGGCATCACTAAGTACTCATAGTGTCCATAATGGGTTCTGAATGCAGTCTTCTGGATATCCTCGGTCTTGACTCTGATTTGATGATAACCCGACTTCAGGTCGATCTTCGAGAATATTGCGGCTCCTCGCAGTTGATCCATCAAATCATCAATTCTAGGTAACGGATACCTATTCTTGACGGTTACTTTGTTCAATTGCCGGTAGTCGACACATAGTCTCGATCTCCCGTCCTTCTTCTTCACCAATAAGACTGGCGCTCCCCAAGGTGAAACACTTGGTTGAATAAATCCTTTCGACAAAATATCTTCTAGTTGGGACTTCAATTCCACTAGCTCCGCAGGTGCCATACGATATGGTGCAATCGAAATCGGCCCTGTTCCCGGTACGATGTCTATAGCAAACTCAGTGTCGCGTACAGGCGGCAAACCAGGTACATCGCCAGGAAAAACATCCGTGAAGTCTCTCACCACTGGAATATTATCAACTTCCGGATTCCCTTTACTCTCCAAGCTGAGCAAAACGGAATACTCTTGAGATCCCTCGTTCAAAGAGACGCTAATGTGATTGGCAGATAGATACTCGGAAAGATCCGAATCAGGAAATACCACTCTCTTTCGGTTGCAGTCCAAAAGACAATGATTGTGGGACAACCAATCCATTCCTAGGATAACATCTAGGTTCTTAAGAGTTAGGCATACTAGGTTAGCAAGGTACTAGGATAACATCCTATGCTTAGTCAAAGAAACAGTTAGTACTCATCACAAGGTAGCATCTAGCATCACTATACAATATGATTAAGCAATAACTTCAATCAATTCTAAGCGAAAAATCGCTTGCAGACAATCAATTTTCACTCTTTGCAGAGTCACACAACCTAGCACAGAAGACCTATTCCCCAACAACTCCCGAAAGACTCGACCGTGCTCTGATACCACAATGTAACACCCCGATTTCGGTGGCGTCACTTTAGTAACCAAAAGATAAACTAATGCGGAAAAACGTGAATATTTTTTTTTTGATAATAATAAAGACGAGACTGAATTAAATAAAATCCAAATGCGAAAAGCAATAAAACTAATATACAATATATATAACAGCCCCCGCTGTAAGTAGCAACCTCGTCACGAGTAACCTCCAGTGACGGAAAAGAGAAAGATGTAACGCCCGTAGGCAATATGTACAAACCAAATATAAAGGTGAAGTGTCCGCAACACCATCCATCAAAACTGAGAATAAGCTGACCCAATGGCCTGAAAATAAGACCTCCTAAGTCCAACCAAATCTCTGTGATTCCCGTAAGGAAACCACACAAAAAGCTATCGGTGGGAAACTACCCTGTCCCAAAGGAAACAAATGACAGTCAGAGCTAAGACTCTACTCCTACACTAATCCTATCTCGAGGAGCTCATACCAGCACTAAAACCTACATGCTAGCATGATCGTCGTCTGAATCCGAATCCAGAACGACCAAGTCTATGTACACTACCCGTCCCCCTCTCGCCACGGCAATACGCTCCGGTGCTGGACTCACGGGCTTAGGGCCCGATCCATGATCATCTATAACAGCAACGGTGGGTGAACTGGACTCTGCCGAAGGCACTCCCACTGGCTCCTCCTCTGAGGGATCCTCCTCATCCGAAGATGACGGTGGCGGTGGTGGTCCTCCTGCTCCTGGTCCGCAATGCACACCTGGTGGCAAGTTGAAACTCACAGTGCATCTCCGCAGCACTCCTGACGTCAAGACTCCTACCCTATCTACATGGTCCTCCATAATCCGCCCCGAGTACGTCGCTCGATGGCTAGCGGGGTCTACCACCCACGAACCGGGGTCGTCCTGGTCAATCATCTCGTATCTAATCCCCCCCGAAGGGTGGACCATTGTGAACCAGTCCGCAATGGACATCTGACAAAGGCGTTGTCCGCCAAAACACACACAGAAGACGCGAGGGTCAACTCCAAAGAATTATGTAAATATTACACCCAATAGGTACAGATAAGAGAATAGCCCCTTAGGCTTATAACTAGAGATAACATCCTAGGGTTGCATACTCCACAATGAATGTAACGACAATAACAACAAATAGCATGCATCAAATAGGATTAACAATTATCAATCACACTCAGCAACTAAGTCAGTATGCATGTTGCATGAAATGATATGGCGGTTAACCCAGTTAACCAAATGCATTCAGGAAACGGATGGACATCAAACGGATCAGCCCTAACACCAGCCACGGTGGGACCATTTCGGCCCGCGTGCCTCTTACACCACACAAAGGTAGTCAGATCAGCAGTAAACCCGTAGGTCTTCCATTTCGGTCTGCTACAAGAGTCGTCTACAAACGCTCTTACACGGCATTCCGGGTCTTATGACCATTTTGGAAACCGACGAGGTCCAGAGTACGTCCTGTGTTAATACCTCATTAATGTTGCATGAATGCAGGATGATTAGTCAAACAACGTCTCCGAATCTCACTCGACACGTCGCCACGTGTTCTAGCTAAATTAAAGTCTCTAAAAGCTTACCCTAAGGTAACAGTCGATTCTGCGACAAAAGACACATCTTCACAACAACACATAACTCATGATGATCTCCAAATCATCCGACTCATCTCAATCCGATGGTCAAAACTGCTCAACGAGCAAGAGTATCAACATACTCGGAAACTATCAATTTCCCGGACTTATCCCCAGGATAGTCCAACAACACAGCTGCTCCAAAAGCACAAGAGCATCAACATACTCAATACTTCTCAACTTCCTCAACACTTGGATCCGACGACACTTCTCGTTTTCCAAAAACTAATATTTGCATCCTAAGCTTCCTTTCGAGTTTGTTATCATTATTTGAAGATTTAGAGGTTGTTTAATGTCTTATGAGTTTTCTTTTCAAAATAATATCCTTTTAGTCTTATCGCAAAATCTTATAAGTTCTCGGGATCTCCTAATCCCCAACTGACACCAGAGAATGTCTCGATCCATAAAACACCATAACAAGGCCCGAATCTCATTCGTCCTATCAAGCTTTCTCAAAACTCTCAAAATAAAATCGGCATGACCTGCCCGCTATACTCACTACTCAGAATCACAGATTTCATTGCAAAAGCATAATTAACTCTGCACAATCAACCAACATGTCATATATCAACATATTATGCAATAACCACGTAGCACTTAGCATATGAAGCATGCATCACACATCCTAAATTACCCACATAGCACATAGCATGTAATTCACTCTCAAAAACATTCAGTAGATGAATCATCTACATTGTCAGCCGAAGCCTCAGAAAACATTTTTCCAATCAAACACAAACAAGTGCATAAACAGTAAACAATGTCGAAAGCATCGACCCTAAGCATTAACTAGAGATTCAGTGAGAAGCCCTCACCTGAAGATTCTCCAGGATGGTCCTCTAACACTTCCTCACAGTCAAAGCGTTGTTCCTCAGGGAAATCCTCAAAAGCACCTTCAAAGTAAAATCACAGAATTCCATCAAAATCTATCGGAAACTAAGCTATCAATGCTCACTAAGGTTACCCGAAGTAATACATACTCCGAGGTGCGATAATCTAGCGCGAAAGGACAAGTTTTCGGAAAAGGAAATTTTCCCCCTCCCCCCTTATAGGCTCGGCCACTTTTGGTAATTGTAGGGTTCGATTTTTCTTCGATCAAACTTGGTTCCTATGCTATCATTAGCCGTAACTAAGGGTATTCTAAACTCGGAAAAATTATCGGATCAAAAACTGTCGCAGGGGTATTTTGGTCATGATTTTTAACTTAGAATTTCAAAACTGAAATCCCAAAAAGCAAATTTGACAGGGACGTCACTAACGAAGTTTATGACAACTAATCCTACTAGCACTAAGCTAAGGCGATAGTTTTCAGCCCAAAGGTTGAAGCTTTACTCCAAAAATGGGTATTTGAGGCATAAATTGATTCCGGCGGAATTTCGGCGACATAACGGAAAAACTAATCCGACAGAAGTGATCTTGGGCACGTAAGGAAGATGTTTAGAATCAAAAATGAAATATTCAGGATAGTTTTGCAAAAACCTCAAAACTATCAGCTCAGAAAAGTCTACAGAAAAGCTATGGAAAAAGCGATCAGAGGTAAGGATTAGCGACTATACCTCGAAACCTTGAAGTAGCAACTGATTAATCGACGATCAAGCAAGGATCGAACAAAAGCTCTTCTTCCTTCCTCTTCAATGGAGCTCGCGGATTTGGGAGAGAAATGGAGGAGTTTTTTGTGATTTTTCTCACCTTTCTTGCTATATATAGAGGTTGGCAAAACGCGGTAAAATGAAAGTTTCGCGAATCTGATTTTTCCGGCGTCATTCTCCGTGAATTCTAAGATAGGTTTTGGCGAAAGAATTCCAAAACTAAAATGAGGTCTCCTTGTATTTTTGGCAACTAATGCAAAGTCGGGGTAAAACTATTTTACCCGATAAGTTGCTTTTTGCATCGAATGTTGGAATAGAAAACTTCCTTCTGAAGAAAGATTGAAATCATCAAGAGAAATGGGTGTACGCGTGTAGAATCTTCATTTGAAGCTCTGAATAGAAAGAGTCTTCATTGTCGGGTGATTCTAGGGTTTTGAAATACCAGGGTTTCGGTTTCGGCAAACTTCCGATGATTGGAATCGGACGTTCGTAGATTCTAGAGTTTTGCCTCGAAACGATTGTGATATATGGAAAAAGAGAAGTTCTAACATTTCTCTGAAGATTTTTGGAATTAACTTCCATCGTGCCTATAAGTGAAAACTAGCTATATACTAGGGTTTCTGACCTAAGTTTAAGCGTGTAACGATCGTGCTATAACTTTTATCGACTTTGGTACAATCCTTAGACTTTTCCTGAACTTTCTCCTTCATAAATTTATTTCATTTGGTAACTCTAGTTCAGGTTTCCCTTCACGATACATCAACCCTAATCGTGAATAGGATTCTATTTACTTGGCATAAGTTTAAAAACTTGGGCCTTACATTACTACCCTCCAAAAAGAAAGTTTCGACCTCGAAACTTAAGGGTCAGTAAAAAGTTCTGGATACTATTCTTGAATCTTCTCCTTCAACTCCCATGTCGCATCACCGGTGTCTTTGTTCCAAATGACCTTCACTAACTCGATTTCTTTTCCTCTCAACTGTTTTATCCTGGTGTCACCAATGCTAATCGGCGGTGTCTCGAAAGACAGATCATCCTTCAACTCAATGTCATCCAGCTCGATAACATGTGTCGGATCCGCAGTATATTTCCTCAGTTGTGACACGTGGAATACATCATGAATGTTCGATAGAAATGGAGGTAGTGCAATCTGATAAGCGACTGGTCCAATTCGACGAGTGATCTGATAAGTTCCAATAAACTTGGGCGTAAGCTTCTTTGACTTGATTGCTCGACCAACTCCCGTCGTCTGAGTAACTCTCAGAAACACATGGTCTCCTTCTTCGAATTCCAGAGTTTTGTGCCTTTGATCGGCATAACTCTTCTGTCTACTCTGAGAAGTCTTCATCTTTTCTCTGATCTGCTTGATCTTCTCAGTCGTCTGTTGCAGAAGTTCTGGTCCTACTAACAGATTTTCTCCATTTTGATACCAACATAGAGGTGTTCTACACTTGCGGCCATACAAAGCCTCATACGGTGCCATACCAATGCTCGTATGAAAACTGTTGTTGTATGTGAACTCAATCAATGGTAATAAGGTATCCCAACTGCCCTTGTTGTCTAACACGCAAGCGCGTAGCAAATCCTCCAACGACTGGATTGTCCTCTCAGTCTGTCCATCAGTCTGCGGATGATAAGCAGAACTTAGTCTCAGCCTTGTTCCCAAAGCCTCTTGAAGAGCTCCCCAGAAATGTGATGTAAACTTCGGGTCTCGATCGGAAACAACACTTGTTGGCACTCCATGAAGTCGTACAATCTCAGCTATATAAATCTTTGATAGTTTCTCCACGTTGTACGTAGTGCTCACAGGTACGAAATGAGCCGACTTAGTCAATCGATCCACTATTACCCAAATAGAATCATACCCCTTTTGAGTTCTTGGCAAAGCCACTACAAAATCCATCGATATGCTATCCCATTTCCATTCTGGTACATCCAAGCTTTGTAGCATACCTGAAGATTTCTGATGTTCCACCTTTGCCTTCTGACATGTCAAACATGCAGCTACATACTCAGCCACTTGCCTTTTCATTCCTGGCCACCAAAAATTTACCTTCAAGTCCTGATACATCTTTTTCATTCCTGGATGAATGCTTAACTTGCTCTTGTGACCCTCATCCATAATCAATCTTTTCAAGTCAGGGTTGTCAGGTACACAAACCCTATCCTTACACCGTAGGATATTGTCACTTCCTACCTTGAAATAATGATAACAATCTCGGATGCAAGCTTAGGACTGAGATATTAGTTTTGGAAAAGGAGAATTGTCGTCGAATCCAAGTTATGGGAGAATTGTAGGTTTCTGAGTATGTTGATACTCCTTCGCTCTTTGAGCAGTTTGTTTTGCCATCCAAGGGATGAGCCGAGAAGCTTCACTGAGGCGTGAGACCTTGTGAAAGCGTGAATCTTCACTGAGGCGTGAGACCTCGTGAAAAGCATGGATCTTCACTGAGGCATGAGACCTCGTGAACAGCATGAAACTTCACTGAAGCGTGAGACTTCGTGCAAGTGTGTAAATTCACTGAGGCGTGAGACCTCGTGAAAGCATAAAACTTCACTGAAGCGTGAGACTTCGTGATTGTATAAGACTTCACTGAAGCGTGAGACTTCGTGAAAGCATTGATGACTCGAAGAGTTATCGTGAGTGATTGCACTCATTTTACGATTAATTGTATTTTGTCGCAGAATCGACTTTTACCTTGGGGTATTCTTTTTAGAGACAATAAGTTAGTTAGAACACGTGGCGACGTGTCGAGTGAGGTCGGAGACGTTGTTTGACTAATCACTTTGCATTCATGCACTCATTTTGAGGTATTAACACGAGACGTACTTCGGACCTCGGTGGATTCCAAAATGGTCATAAGACCCGGATTTCCACGTAAGAACACTGCGGTGATTCTTAGTAGCAGACGGAAATGGCAGACCTTCGGGTTCACTGCTGATCTGACTACACTTTGTGTGGTGTAAGAGACACGCGAGCGGAAATGGTCCCACCGTTGCTGGTGCTAGGATTGACTCGTGGATGCCCAGTAAGACCCAAGTTTTTAAGCTTAGAATAAGTGGAAGAGATTTCCATTTACGATTAGGCTTGATGTATCGTGAAGGAAAACCTGAACAAGAGTTCATCGAATGGAATAAATTTATGAAGGGGAAAGTTCAGGAAGAGTCTAAGGAATGTACCGAAGTCGATAAAAGTTATAGCACGATCGTTATACGCTAAAACCTAGGTCAGAAACCCTAGTATATAGCTAGTTTTCGCTTAAAGTCACGATGGAAACTAATTCCAAAAAATCTTCAGAGAAATGTTAGAACTTCTCTTATTCATTATATGACAATCGTTTCGAGGCGAAACTCTAGAATCTACGAACGTCCGATTCCAATCATCGGAAGTTTGCCGAAACCGAAACCCTGGTATTTCAAAACCCTAGAATCACCCGACAATGAAGACTTTTTCTATTCGAATCTTCAAATGAAGATTCTACACGCGTACACCCATTTCTCTTGATGATTTCAATCTTTCTTCAGAAGGAAGTTTTCTATTCCGACATCCGATGCAAAAAGCAACTTATCGGGTAAAATAGTTTTACACCGACTTTGCATTAGTTACCAAAAATACTAGGAGACCTCTTTTGAGTTTTGGATTTATGTCGCCAAAACCTATCTTAGAATTCACGGAGAATGAAGCCGGAAAAATCAGATTCGCGAAACTTTCATTTTACCGCGTTTTTGCCAACCTCTATATATAGCCAAGAAATGAGAAAAAACACAAAAACTCACCCATTTTCCCCAAGAAGGCCGCGAGTTTGCATAGAGGAGGAGGAGGAGAGATTTTCTTCATTTCTTGCTTGATCGTCGATTAAACAGTTGCTACTTCAAGGTTTCGAGGTATAGTCGCTAATCCTTACCTCTGATCGCTTTTTCCATAGCTTTTCTCTAGACTTTTCTGAGCTCAAAGTTTTGAGGTTTTTGGAAAATTGTCCAAATAGCTTGATTTCTCTGTCTAAACATCTTGCCTACGTGCCCAAGAGCACTTCTGTCGGATTAGTTTTTCCGTTATGTCGCCGAAATTCCGCCGGAATCAATTTGTGCATCAAATACCCATTTTTGAGCAAAGTCGCAACCTTTGGGCTGAAAACTATCGCCTTAGCTTAGTGCTAGTAGGATTAGTTGTCATAAACCTCGTTGGTGACGTCCCTATCCAATTTGCATCTTGAGATTTCAGTTTTGAAATTCTGAGCTAAAGATATTGACCAAAATACCCCTGCAACAGTTTTCGATCCGATAATTTTTCCGAGTTTAGAATACCCTTAGTTATGACTAATAATAACCTAGGAACCAAGTTTGATCGAAGAAAAATCGAGCCACCTAATTAACCATAGTAGCCGAGCACCCTAAGGGGGGAGGGGGAAAATTCCTTTTTCGAAAACTTGTCCTTTCGCGCTAGATTATCGTACCTCGGAGTATATACTACTTCGTGTAACCTTAGTGAGTATTGATTACTGAGTTTCTGATAGTCCTTGATGGAATTCTGTGGTTTTACTCTAAAGGTTCTTTTGAAGAATTTCCTGAAGATCAAGGAGCTCATTGTGAAGGAACGTTTGAGGAGAACGCTGGAATAACTAGAGGTAAGGGTAACTTACCTTACTAGCTAATGCTTTAGGTGTCGATGCTTTCGACATTGATTTACTGTTTATGCACTTGTTTGTGTTTTGATTGGAAAAATGTTTTCTGAGGCTTCGGCTGACAATGTAGATGATTTATCTACTGAATGTTTTTGAGAGTGAATTTCATGTTAAGTGCTAAGTGGGTAATTTAGGATGTGTGGTGCATGCTTTATATGCTAAGTGCTACGTGGTTATTGCATAATATGTGGATATATGACATGCTGGTTGATTGTGCTGAGTTAATTATGCTTTTGCAATGAAATCTGAGATTCTGAGGAGTGAGAATAGCGGGCAGGTCATGCCGATTTTATTTTGAGAGTGTTGAGGAAGCTTGATAGGGCGAATGAGATTCGGGCCTTGTTATGGTTTTTCATGGATCGAGGCATTCTCAGGAGTCATTTGGGATTAGTAGATCCCGAGAACTTGTAAGATTGCGATAAGACTAAAAGGATACTATTTTGTAAGGACAACTCATAAGACATTAAACAACCTTGAAACCTTTTAATGATGATAATAATCTCGAAGGAAAGCTTAGGGGTCAAATCTTAGTTTTTGGAAAACGAGAAGTGTCGTCGGATCCAAGTGTTGAGATATTGATAAGGTTTGAGTATGTTGGTACTCTGGTGCTCTGGGAGCAGTTGTGTTATTGGGCTATCCGAGAGATAAGCCGGGAAACGAGTAGTTTCCGAGTATGTCGATACTCTTGTTCGTTGAGCAGTTTTGACCATCGGATGGAGATGAGTCGGATGATTTGGAGATCATCATGAGATAATGTTTATGCCTTCGGGTACAGTTTATGCCTTCGGGTACAGTTTATGCCTCCGGGTACAGTTTATGCCTCCGGGTACAGTTTATGCCTTCGGGTACAGTTTACACCTTCAGGTGATTCGGACCCGCAGGGTTAGGACTGATCTGGCTATGTCAAGGTTGTAAGTGACACTCGGGGGTTATGGTCGACACAATGCCAGTGTTAGGACCGACTCGATCGTGCCCAGCCTACTTCTTCCGGAACTGTCGAGATTGACGATGCATTGACATATCATGCACTCTAATTATATTCGTTATGTGTTTTGATGAGTAGATGTTGATAAATATCGTTACGGGCTTTGATGATTGAATTGTACTAGAGAATTGATAACATGCTATGTTTAAACCTTAGGGTAGACAATGCAGAACTTGTATGTATATATATAACATATATATATACCCCTTATACTTTATCTGTTGCCTTGTATTCTCTATACTATATTCCGTAAGTTGACCCTTGCACGTGCTACCTGTGTTTGGGGGGCTATGTATGCCCTTTTTGTCAGATGCCGTTGACGGACTGTTTCGTGATGCTTCGTCGTACGGGGAAGACCCGGAGCGAAATGACTACTACTGAGCCTTCGAAGATGGAATTTTAGGGATGGGTGTTTAGAGTCTACTAAAGTTGGGTGTTAGTGTCATAGCTCTGACTTATTCTTATTTTGAGGGCTTGTGTTGCTGACACTTGACCTATCCTTTTTGGGATTGTACATTTTGCCTACGGGCGTTACACTTTTCTACTTTCCGTCACTGGAGGTTACTCGTGACGAGGTTGCTACTTACAGCGGGGGCTGTAATTATTATTGTACATTAGTTCTGTTATCTTCTGTTGTCAAGCTCTATTTCTTTCAGTTTTAATTTTGTATTATCGAAAAAAAAAAATTCACGTTTTCCGCTTTAAGTTTCCTTTTTGTTACTAAAGTGACGCCACCGAAATCGGGGTGTTACATTGTGGTATTAGAGCTTGTCGAGTCTTTCGGGAGTCTTTGGGGAATAGGTCTTCTGTGCTAGGTTGTGTGACTCTGCAAAGAGTGAAAATTGATTGTCTGCAAGCGATTTTTCGCTTAGATTTGATTGAAGTTATTGCTTAATCATATTGTATAGTCATGCTAAATGCTATCTTATGATTAGTACTAACTGTTTGTTTAACTATAGAACATGGTGAACTCTAACCAACTTGCGGAGATGGTGGCCACTTTGGTCCAAGCAATGACTGTACAGACGAATGACAATGCACATAGGCGTGCTACTGAGGATACACGCGAGCTACACCGGCTTCAGAGAGAAGCAGCCCTGGACCAGAACAGGGGACTGAATGATTTCAGAAGGCAGGATCCACCCAAGTTCACGGGTGGGACTGACCCGGACAATGCGGATCTGTGGATCCAAGAGATTGAGAAGATTTTCGAAGTACTGCAGACTGCTGAAGGGGCTAAGGTGGGCCTGGCAACTTATCTGCTGCTGGGCGATGCTGAGTACTGGTGGAGGGGTCCTAGAGGAATTATGGGAGCTAACCACGAAGAGGTGAATTGGAACTCTTTCCGTGCTGCATTTCTAGAGAAGTACTTTCCAACTAGCGCTCGAGACGAGCGGGAGGCACGATTTCTGACCCTTTGTCAAGGGAGCATGACCGTACCTGAGTATGCTTCCAAGCTGGAATCATTGGCTAAGCACTTCCAGTTTTTCAACAACCATGTTGATGAACGCTACATGTGTAAGCGGTTTCTGAATGGGCTGAGAGCAGACATCGAAGATTCAGTGAGGCCGTTGGGGATTATGCGATTTCAAGCTTTGGTGGAGAAGGCCACAGAGGTGGAGCTGATGAAAAATAGAAGGATGAATAGAACAGGAACTGGGGGACCGATGAGGTTGAGCTCCCAAGACAATCTTGGAAAAAGGAAGGTTTCAGATGAAGAAGCTTTATCAGCGCCCTATGGGGGAAGGTTATACCCTAGGACAGTACAAACCGATGACCCTTGCTACTGGAGGTGCAGGGAATCAAGTCGGCAACACGGATGTGACATGTTTCAGGTGTGGGAAGACTGGACATTTTGCTGACAAGTGCCCAGCGACTGGACCAAGATGCTTTAATTGCAACCGAGTGGGACATCTAGCTGTGGATTGTAAGGCGCCCAAGAGGGAGCCATCTGTTGACACTGTAAGGGGAAAGCGCCTCACTACTAGGTGAAGAGTCTATATTATGGACGGAGAAGGATCGGAGAAGATAGCCAGAGGAGATTGCAAGAACGACGGTAACCTTCTAACCAATCTTTCTCATTCTAGTATAATACGCTCCATTACTCTCATAGCGCATGCAACACACCTATCTTACTTATATTATTTAAGCTTTGACCTTATAGTCATTACACCTATTAAGACTTTATTTGACTGTTGCTCGTGTTTAAACCATAGAAGTACCCGAGGTTTAGAATAACACACTAGGCCTAGCAAGTAGTATTCCACCGATGAGATTACAAGGGAGCCAGAAGCTGAAGAGGGAATCTTAGAGAGATTCCTGATGGGTAGTATATGTATGGTGTTGAGGGTGTGTGGTTCCGTATCAGAATTGTTGAGGATGTAATATCAGGATATTTGTGATTGATGGATGATAGGAACTCATTGACTGTTCCAGTGAGCTTTTTCTAAATTTCCACCTTCGATGTATTAGGCCTGATCAACTTAATATTGAGGGGGTGATATTCGGAATCACAACTGGCGATGGACTTTGATAGAAGGATGTGTAAGATGAATTTGAATTGGTCGAGGATTAGTCGGATTTGGGAGGAAAGTTCGTGTTAAGAAATTGGTTTCCTTTGGGAAGGAGTGTTCGTATTAAGAAATGAATATTCATTTAAGAAATGTTGGAGAGTTAAAGCATATTAGAGGTCCAAACTTAGTGAAGGCTTAGATTTTAGATCAATCGATTTGATCACGAACGCGTGAGACATGAAGTCTTGTCAAGTTTTGATCGAGAGACTAAGTATTGGAATGATTGGAGGATGATCAAATTACAGAGAGGGAAGTGTTCGTATCAAGATGAATACTTGAGGTATAGTTATGATTGGATCTTCTAGAGGATAAACCTCGATTTATGCGAAGTATTAGGGATTTCAGTAAGCCTAAATTGGGTTGAGTGAGGAAGGTTTTGAGGACGAAGACGACAATAATGGATTGTTGGATATTAAGAGGATGATTAGCTTATGAGTAGTCGATGAATTGATGATTGAGGGGATGAGTCTTGTTATGCACGAGGTGTTAAGACTCAAGTTGAGTTTTAAATTGAACGGTGACTGAGGGGAAGATTAATTTCATGGTGCGAGCGACGATAGTTACGAAGATGTAAGTAACGTTAATGGACTAGTAGATCCCAAGGCAATAGTTCGTCTAGGAGTTATCAAGCGATCGAGTTGAGTTTTGGATCATGAGTGAACATCACAGGGACAAGTTGAGCATTCACTTCGGAACATAGGAATGTACCGAGTTTCTAATCAGCATTTTGGACGAACAAAAGAAAAGGGGCATGTGGTTAAGGTTGTGCGATTGCACGAATGCCAACAAATATTATTTCCAACGGAGACCCGACGCAAGTGGTCGAACCGGACAACATAGAGTTGGAAGATGATATGTCTTTTGAGACGCCGTCGGTCAGCATTGGGGCTAGAAGAGCGAAACAATCGAGGAGAAAGCAAAGTGTTTTAGTGAAAGTTATTTGGAACAAAGACACGGACGGTGCTATATGGGGGTTAGAGGAAAAGATCAAGGAATAACATCCGGAGCTTTTTACTGAACCCTAAGTTTCGAGGACGAAACTTTCTTTTTGGAGGGTAGTAATGTAAGACCCAAGTTTTTAAGCTTAGAATAAGTGGAAGAGATTTCCATTTACGATTAGGCTTGATGTATCGTGAAGGAAAACCTGAACAAGAGTTCATCGAATGGAATAAATTTATGAAGGGGAAAGTTCAGGAAGAGTCTAAGGATTGTACCGAAGTCGATAAAAGTTATAGCACGATCGTTATACGCTAAAACCTAGGTCAGAAACCCTAGTATATAGCTAGTTTTCGCTTAAAGTCACGATGGAAACTAATTCCAAAAAATCTTCAGAGAAATGTTAGAACTTCTCTTATTCATTATATGACAATCGTTGCGAGGCGAAACTCTAGAATCTACGAACGTCCGATTCCAATCATCGAAAGTTTGCCGAAACCGAAACTCTGGTATTTCAAAAGCCTAGAATCACCCGACAATGAAGACTTTTTCTATTCGGAGCTTCAAATGAAGATTCTACACGCGTACACCCATTTCTCTTGATGATTTCAATCTTTCTTCAGAAGGAAGTTTTCTATTCCGACATCCGATGCAAAAAGCAACTTATCGGGTAAAATAGTTTTACACCGACTTTGCATTAGTTACCAAAAATACTAGGAGACCTCTTTTGAGTTTTGGATTTATGTCGCCAAAACCTATCTTAGAATTCACGGAGAATGAAGCCGGAAAAATCAGATTCGCGAAACTTTCATTTTACCGCGTTTTTGCCAACCTCTATAAATAGCCAAGAAATGAGAAAAAACACAAAAACTCACCCATTTTCCCCAAGAAGGCCGCGAGTTTGCATAGAGGAGGAGGAGGAGAGATTTTCTTCATTTCTTGCTTGATTGTCGATTAAACAGTTGCTACTTCAAGGTTTCGAGGTATAGTCGCTAATCCTTACCTCTGATCGCTTTTTCCATAGCTTTTCTCTAGACTTTTCTGAGCTCAAAGTTTTGAGGTTTTTGGAAAATTGTCCAAATAGCTTGATTTCTCTGTCTAAACATCTTGCCTACGTGCCCAAGAGCACTTCTGTCGGATTAGTTTTTCCTTTATGTCGCCGAAATTCCGCCGGAATCAATTTGTGCATCAAATACCCATTTTTGAGCAAAGTCGCAACCTTTGGGCTGAAAACTATCGCCTTAGCTTAGTGCTAGTAGGATTAGTTGTCATAAACCTCGTTGGTGACGTCCCCATCCAATTTGCATCTTGAGATTTCAGTTTTGAAATTCTGAGCTAAAGATATTGACCAAAATACCCCTGCGACAGTTTTCGATCCGATAATTTTTCCGAGTTTAGAATACCCTTAGTTATGACTAATAATAACCTAGGAACCAAGTTTGATCGAAGAAAAATCGAGCCACCTAATTAACCATAGTAGCCGAGCACCCTAAGGGGGGAGGGGGAAAATTCGTTTTTCGAAAACTTGTCCTTTCGCGCTAGATTATCGTACCTCGGAGTATATACTACTTCGTGTAACCTTAGTGAGTATTGATTACTGAGTTTCTGATAGTCCTTGATGGAATTCTGTGGTTTTACTCTAAAGGTTCTTTTGAAGAATTTCCTGAAGATCAAGGAGCTCATTGTGAAGGAACGTTTGAGGAGAACGCTGGAATAACTAGAGGTAAGGGCAACTTACCTTACTAGCTAATGCTTTAGGTGTCGAAGCTTTCGACATTGATTTACTGTTTATGCACTTGTTTGTGTTTTGATTGGAAACATGTTTTCTGAGGCTTCGGCTGACAATGTAGATGATTTATCTACTGAATGTTTTTGAGAGTGAATTTCATGTTAAGTGCTAAGTGGGTAATTTAGGATGTGTGGTGCATGCTTTATATGCTAAGTGCTACGTGGTTATTGTATAATATGTGGATATATGACATGCTGGTTGATTGTGCTGAGTTAATTATGCTTTTGCAATGAAATCTGAGATTCTGAGGAGTGAGAATAGCGGGCAGGTCATGCCAATTTTATTTTGAGAGTGTTGAGGAAGCTTGATAGGGCGAATGAGATTCGGGCCTTGTTATGGTTTTTCATGGATCGAGGCATTCTCAGGAGTCATTTGGGATTAGTAGATCCCGAGAACTTGTAAGATTGCGATAAGACTAAAAGGATACTATTTTGTAAGGAAAACTCATAAGACATTAAACAACCTTGAAACCTTTTAAGGATGATAATAATCTCGAGGGAAAGCTTAGGGGTCAAATCTTAGTTTTTGGAAAACGAGAAGTGTCGTCGGATCCAAGTGTTGAGATATGGATAAGGTTTGAGTATGTTGGTACTCTGGTGCTCTGGGAGCAGTTGTGTTATTGGGCTATCCGAGAGATAAGCCGGGAAACGAGTATGTCGATACTCTTGTTCGTTGAGCAGTTTTGACCATCGGATGGAGATGAGTCGGATGATTTGGAGATCATCATGAGATAATGTTTATGCCTTCGGGTACAGTTTATGCCTTCGGGTACAGTTTATGCCTCCGGGTACAGTTTATGCCTTCGGGTACAGTTTACACCTTCGGGTGATTCGGACATCGACGGGGGATATGATCGACCGTGAGGTTATGATCGACCTGTTGATTGTCGGGCATAGCGGAGGGAAAAGTCGACCCGCAGGGTTAGGACTGATCTGGCTATGTCAAGGTTGTAAGTGACACTCGGGGGTTATGGTCGACACAATGCCAGTGTTAGGACCGACTCGATCGTGCCCAGCCTACTTCTTCCGGAACTGTCGAGATTGACGATGCATTGACATATCATGCACTCTAATTATATTTGTTATGTGTTTTGATGAGTAGATGTTGATAAATATCGTTACGGGCTTTGATGATTGAATTGTACTAGAGAATTGATAACATGCTATGTTTAAACCTTTGGGTAGACAATGCAGAACTTGTATGTATATATATAACATATATATATACCCCTTATACTTTACCTGTTGCCTTGTATTCTCTATACTATATTCCGTAAGTTGACCCTTGCACGTGCTACCTGTGTTTGGGGGGCTATGTATGCCCTTTTTGTCAGATGCCGTTGACGGACTGTTTCGTGATGCTTCGTCGTACGGGGAAGACCCGGAGCGAAATGACTACTACTGAGCCTTCGACGATGGAATTTTAGGGATGGGTGTTTAGAGTCTACTAAGGTTGGGTGTTAGTGTCATAGCTCTGACTTATTCTTATTTTGAGGGCTTGTGTTGCTGACACTTGACCTATCCTTTTTGGGATTGTACATTTTGCCTACGGGCGTTACACTTTTCTACTTTCCGTCACTGGAGGTTACTCGTGACGAGGTTGCTACTTACAGCGGGGGCTGTAATTATTATTATACATTAGTTCTGTTATCTTTTGTTGTCAAGCTCTATTTCTTTCAGTTTTAATTTTGTATTATCGAAAAAAAAAATAATTCACGTTTTCCGCTTTAAGTTTCCTTTTTGTTACTAAAGTGACGCCACCGAAATCGGGGTGTTACAAGCCCATCCGTTCCGGAATGCATTTGGTTAACCGGCATTGCATTTCATGCAACATGCATACTGACTTAGTTGTTGAGTGTGATTGATAATTGTTAATCTATTTGACGCATGCTAATTGTTATTATCGTCTTTTATATTCATTGTGAACTGTACAACCCTAGGATGCTATCTCTAACTTATAAGCCTAAGTGGCTACTCCTTATCTTTACCTATTGGATTTATTATTTACATAATTCTTTGGAGTTGACCCTCGCGTCTTCTGTGTGTGCTTTGGCGGACTACGCCCTTTGTCAGATGTCCATGGCGGACTGATTCACGATGGTTCACCCTTCGGGGGGAACTAGGGTTGAGATGCTGGAACAGGAGCGCATCGCGGTTGCGAGAGAAGGACGGATGGTGTACATAGACTTGGTCGTTCTGGATTCAGATTCGGACGACGATCATGCTAGCACATAGTTTTGAGTGTTGGTGTGAGCTCCTCGAGACAGGATTAGTGTAGGAGTAGGGTCGTAGCTCTGACCGTCATTGTTTCTTTTGGGAACAGGGTAGTTTCCCGCCGATAGCTTTTTGTGTGGTTTCTCTACGGAAATCACAGAGAGTTGGTTAGGCTAGGAGGTCTTCTTTTAGGCCGTTTGGGCTAACTCATTCTCATTTTTGAGGTTTGTGTTGCGGACACTTAACCTTTACTTTTGGTCTGTACATTTTGCCTTCGGGCGTTACTTTCTACTACTTTCCGTCACTGGAGGTTACTCGTGACGAGGTTTGGTACTACAGCGGGGGCTGTAATTATTTATCGTATATTAGTTCGGATATCTTTTGTTGTTGAGTTTCTTTTCTTTCAGTTTGTCATTCTATTATCAAAAAATATTCACATTTTTCCGCTTAAAGTTTCTTTTTGGTTACTAAAGTGACGCTACCGAAATCGGGGTGTTACAGTGAGGAAGAAAGGTGAGTTATTTTTCATGCTTTTAAGGTGATTTATGGTGTTTATGGAGGAGGAGAAAATCAAGGAATGAAGGCTTTCATGGAGGGACTTGTCTTTGAATGTTTTGATTTTAAAAGGACTATTTTAAAAATAAATATTCCTTCATTTAAAGTCAGCAAGGACTTGTTTTTGAATGCTTAAAAGTTGAGGTTTTGATTTCAATTAAATGGAGGATTAAAGCATGGTTTTAAAGGGAGTTTTAGACTAGAAAATAATTTGCAAAGAGGCCCTTGGTTTGACCAAGCTTTGGCCGAATTTTTCATGTGTTTTGGAGGGAAAAATGCATTCAATTACCCCTTCAATGCTTTGTCCCCAAACCTCTAGTATAAATAGACCCTCTCCCCCTCTCATTTCTTCACACCAACTCACCAAGCTCTCCCTATTGTAGCCGTGAGTTCTCTTTTCTCCCTCTCTTGTTCTTCTTTTTATTTTTATTGTTCTTAGGTTAGTTGAGTTTCGATGTTTTGAGAAAGGTCATTCTCAATATGCTTTGTTGTTGCAGCTTAAGCTGATCTGCCAAATTCAGAAGAGAATGATTTTAATCATGTTGCTTAGAGATGTTTATCAATTTGAGGGTTTTTTCTTAAAGAAGTTCTTAATGTTCTTATTTTTTTCTTATGACCTTCAAACAAAGGATTTTATAAAGGAGGTTTTGATCTTGGGAGGATTGAATCTATGGGAAAATTATGTTTTGCTTCGAAAGTTCTTCAAGTGTTCTTTTGATCTTTATCCAAAACGTTTTAGAAAAGAATGTTTGATCTTATAAAAGAAGTGGTTTTGGATTTTAAAGGTTTTTGGGTGGAATTTCGTGATCAATAAGGGGATGGGCCTATGATCGATCTGATTGTCCGATTAGTAACGTTACTCTGTCCGTTCGTTGGTAGGAAATTTCCAAGTGTAGACCTAGCTTCAAGGAGCAACCCGAGACTTCTAGGAAAGCGTACCTTTGAGGTAAGGGCACTTTGGCTACGACCTAGAATTCTTGATTGTTGTTATATCCAAGAACATAGAGATGAGGTATGGTATCCATAATGAGAGGATCGTGATGTGAGAATCTAGAGAGAATGAAAGCGTACCCGCTTAGAGAGAGAAAATAACTGAATTTCAAGTCTTTTATTTCTCAAATGAGCTAAGAGTCATTTACAATTGGTAACCGCACCCTATTTATAGATTCGGGAGTTGGGCTTGGCGCCCCTAACTTCTCCTAATGGGCCAGTGGGGCCTCCCGGGAGAAGGCCCAACTCCCTGGCTCGCATGTCGCCCCAGGCTGGCGCGCCTGGGCGAGGGACCCCAGGGTCTCGCCCAGTCCAATTGTGATTGTGTGACTATCAAATGTTAAGGACCTTATGCTAGATGAATATGCTAGTAAGGGCACTTCAGTCTCGGCCTAGATAAATTGTTTGTGGTGGTGAATGTTAGAAAGCATGATGCTAGGACTATCAATGATATACATACTATTTATGCTATATGACAATAATGCAATAAATGTTAGCTAGTGTTATTATGAACATGTCTATATGCCTAGGGTGCTAGCTACATTTATTGATATGCATGCAAGTTATTATGCTATGATATGTTGTTCATAAGAGATGAACGTGATAGGCTTAGGGCCTAGTGATGATGACTTACTTGCATGGCATGCATTGTGGTCCAAGTGACCTGGACTGGGCTTGGTTGGCCACGACTAGTGACATGGACTGGGCTAGTCGATGGTGACATTCAGGGGAGGCCCTGAATAAGGACGAGCAAGATACGACGAGATGTTGGAGAAGTCCAACCCCGATCATCAAGCTGTTGGGCAGCGGTGCGTTGGAGAGGTCTAACCCCGATCGTGGAGTCATGTTCGTCCAGCCTTTCCAAGAGGGATTGGCTTATGGATATCTAAAGTGTCTGTATGCATGTGCACGCGCATTGACTAACAATAACTTAGAGCTATGAGATAGTTCCCCATACTTGTGAAACTTAGAACTTAATATAGATCCCCTATTTGTGAAGTGTTAGCTTAGGGAAGAACTTGTGATTGATAGGGAAGTATACCCTACTTATGATATGTGTGTGTTAGAAGTTGACCCTTTCTTGTTTGTTGTTTGTTGTTTGGGGCACTTAACGCCTAGACAACAAGCATGTGTGTGATCAGTCAAGATGCGGCCCTATACCTGCTTGATGTGGACGACGACAAGACTCGAGACATCGACCGTGCGACTGATGGTTCAACTTTAGGATTGGCGAGAGCAGAGGATGCGAGACGATATGATGCGAACGTTGGAGGAGGGCTCAGAGGGCACGCGGCCTATGAGCCGGGTCTCGAGTGTGATAATTGATAATGTACTTGGGAGTGAGCCGAGTTTGTTTATTAGGTTCGAACCTAACCTAGTGACCTTCTTGCTGTGTTGGATCGGGGGCGGTCGAACACTAGTTTAATCATTAAGTTATTTGAAAGAATCATTGTACGCTTCCAAAGCTTTTATTAATAAAATGAATTATTGAGTCTATTTCTCCAATTAGTACTTCTCTATTTGTAAGCTATGTTTCGCAAAGGGTTTTTATTTCGGCTAAAATTTACCCACGTTTTCGAAAAATATTAATAAAGTGACCCCCGAGATTTAGGGATGTTACATACACTTCTTTAGAAATATAACCGTTAAGGAATGCGTTCTTGACATCCATTTGGTGAAGAACAATGTTGTGATTCACAGAAAATGAAATCAACAACCTTATAGCTTCTAACCTTGCTACAGGAGCGAAGGTTTCTGTGTAATCTATGCCTTCTTGTTGACTGTAGCCTTGTGCAACAAGTCTTGCCTTTTTTCTAACTACTTCTCCCTTCTCATTGAGTTTGTTTCTGAACACCCACTTGGTTCCAATGATATGAACATCCTTGGGTTTCTTGACAAGATTCCAAACATCATTCTTGGTGAATTGATTCAGTTCTTCTTCCATAGCCAGAATCCAATCTTTGTCTTGAAGAGCTTGATCAATAGAGGTTGGTTCAATCAGAGAGACCAAACCCTTTAAGCTTAGAAGAGTTTCTTCAGAAGGTTTGAAGGCAGATCTGGTTCTGACTGGTTCATCTTTGTATCCCAGAATCAATTCTTCAGGATGAGAAGTTATCACTACTCTTCCTGTCACGAGGTGGATCAGAAGTTGTAGCAGCATCTTCTGAAGTGGTTGCTTCTGGTTCAGAAACTTCTGAATCTTGGTCTTTATCTGAAATGGTTATGCTCATATCTGCAAACTTTTCACCTATCTTTGACTTGTCAGAGTCAAGCTTGTCATCAAATCTAACATGAATATATTCTTTGTAACACCCCGATTTCGGTGGTGTCACTTTAGTAACCAAAAATAAACTTAATGCGGAAAAACGTGAATATTTTTTTTTTGATAACTAAGACAAGACTGGATTGAATAAAACCCAAAAGCGACAAGCAACAGAACTAATGTACAAAATATAATACAGCCCCCGTGTAAGATCAAGTTTTGATCTAGTAGTACAACTCTATGTTTTGATGATTACAAGTTAACCTTTTGATATGAACAATTGTGGTACTCTAACGTGTTTTTCTGAGTGTGCTATTTACAGGCTCTGACCCTGACTCAATTTCACACAAATCAGAAGCACTGTGTATAAAGGGTAACCCAAGCAACGCTTTCGCATTCACCATGTTCAGTATGAACAGTGGAAAAGCTTCAGAAGATCTGAAGCTATACAATCTCTGATGAGGACTCAGTCGCTAGAAGCTCTGATGCTCCAGAAGTTCTGACAACCAAGAAACACTGAAGGTTCAGATGTTCCGATGGTGTAGAAGACTCTGAAGATCCAGAAGCTGAATAGTGGAAACTCTGAAGTCCAGAAGCAAGAAACTCTGAAGGCCATGTTCTTCCCTCTGAGTTCAGAATCAGAAGATACAATGGTCAGAGGATCTGTGCTATCCCTCTGACTCTGATCAACCGGCTTCACAAGTTCCAATACGAAGCATTCCTCTGATCAGAAGTCTCCTAGGTTAAAAGGTCAAGTCGCTATCCAAGTACAAAAGCAAGTGTACCTTCCTGACGACCTACCTAACGTTCTCAGCCACAGCAGAAGCTGGATTTTCCAGAACTGCCCTCCAACGGTAGCATTTCCCATGCAACGCTCAACCCTAATCCTTGGAGTACATATAGAGGCTGAAGATTGAAAGAAGCGGCTAGAAGAAGAAAAAATATACAAGAAGCAATACACACGCGCAAGAGATATTCTAAGCTTTCTTTCATCTTGTAATTTATTTTAGTTTACACTCAGCTTATTCAGAAGCAAACCCTTGTAAACACCAACCTCAAACAGTTGTTTGATTTTCCTTTAGGAGATCAAGGTTGATCGGATCCTAGAGAAGACTAAGAGAGTGAATCTTAGTGTGAGCTAAGTCAGTGTAATTGTTAGTCACTTGTAGGTTTCAAGTGCAGTTGTAACTCTTACCTGATTAGTGGATTGCCTTCATTCTAAGAAGGAAGAAATCACCTTAACGGGTGGACTGGAGTAGCTTGAGTGATTTATCAAGTGAACCAGGATAAAATCCTTGTGTGCTTTTCTATCTCTATCTTTTGCACTTAGTTCTCGAAAAGATTTGTTAAAATCTTTAAGGTGGTAGTTTTGTACTGAAAACGTTATTCAAACCCCCCCTTTCTACCGTTTTTCATACCTTCAATTGGTATCAGAGCGCAAGTTCTGATTACCACACCTAACAGTGTTCAGTGATCCGGGCCGGTGTGAAAAACAATGGCTGCCACCACCAGTGAAACTCAAAGAGATGGTTACAACGCAAAGCCTCCTATGTTCGATGGTCAAAGATTCGAATATTGGAAAGATAGACTGGAAAGTTTCTTTCTGGGTTTCGATGCAGATCTCTGGGATATTATTGTGGATGGCTATGAGCGTCCAGTTGATGCAGATGGCAAAAAGATCCCAAGGTCAGAGATGTCTGCAGATCAAAAGAAGCTGTACTCACAACATCATAAAGCAAGAGCAATTCTTCTAAGTGCTATCTCCTATGAGGAGTACCAGAAGATTACAGATCGTGAGTTTGCTAAAGGCATTTTTGATTCTCTGAAGATGTCTCATGAAGGAAACAAGAAAGTCAAAGAATCAAAGGCATTGTCTTTGATCCAAAAGTATGAATCCTTCATCATGGAGCCAAATGAGTCCATTGAAGAAATGTTCTCCAGATTTCAACTGCTTGTAGCTGGCATACGTCCTCTCAACAAGAGCTACACAACAAAAGATCACGTCATAAGGGTCATCAGGTGTCTTCCTGAAAGTTGGATGCCTTTGGTGACTTCAATAGAGCTCACGAGAGATGTTGAGAATATGAGTTTAGAAGAACTCATCAGCATTTTGAAATGCCATGAGCTGAAGCGCTCAGAGATGCAAGATCTGAGGAAAAAGTCCATAGCCTTGAAATCCAAATCTGAAAAGGCTAAGGTTGAGAAGTCAAAGGCTCTTCAAGCTGAAGAAGAAGAATCTGAAGAAGCATCAGAAGATTCTGATGAAGATGAGCTGACTCTGATCTCCAAGAGACTCAACCGCATCTGGAAGCACAGGCAGAGCAAGTTCAAAGGCTCTGGAAAGGCAAGAGGAAAGTCTGAATCCTCAGGTCAGAAGAAGTCATCAATCAAGGAAGTCACTTGCTTTGAGTGCAAAGAATCAGGGCACTACAAAAGTGACTGTCCAAAATTGAAGAAGGACAAGAAGCCAAAGAAGCACTTCAAGACCAAGAAGAGTCTGATGGTGACATTCGATGAATCAGAGTCAGAGGATGTTGACTCTGATGGTGAAGTCCAAGGACTCATGGCTATTGTCAAAGACAAAGGAACAGAGTCAAAGGAAGCTGTTGACTCTGACTCAGAATCAGAAGGAGATCCAGACTCTGACGATGAAAATGAGGTATTTGCTTCCTTCTCTACCTCTGAACTGAAACATGCTTTGTCTGATATCATGGATAAGTATAACTCCTTGTTGTCTAAGCATAAGAAGCTGAAAAAGAACTTATCTGCTGGTTCTAAAACTCCTTCTGAACATGAGAAAATCATATCTGATTTGAAAAATGATAACCATGCTTTAGTTAATTCTAACTCTGTGCTTAAGAATCAAATTGCAAAGTTAGAAGAAGTTATTGCCTGCGATGCCTCTGACAGTAAGCATGAATCTAAGTATGAAAAATCTTTTCAAAGATTCCTGGCTAAAAGCGTAGATAGAAGCTTAATGGCTTCAATGATCTATGGTGTAAGCAGAAATGGAATGCATGGCATTGGCTATTCTAAACCAATTAGAAATGAGCCTTCTGTGTCTAAAGCTAAATCCTTGTATGAATGCTTTGTTCCCTCTGGTACCATATTGCCTGATCCTGTACCTGCTGAAGTTGCTAAAAACCCTCTTAAAAAGGGATCTTTCTCTATGACTAAATATCATGCAAATATTCCTTTAAAATATCATGTTGAGACACCCAAGGTGATCAGAACCTTTGGGGTAACTAACAAAAGAGGACCCAGAAAGTGGGTACCTAAGGACAAGATTATCTATGTTGCAGATATCCTTGATAGCTCCACTGAAACACCAATCATGGTATCTGGACAGTGGATGCTCGCGTCACATGACGGGAGAAAAGCGTATGTTCCGAGAGCTGAAACTTAAGCCTGGAGGCGAAGTTGGCTTTGGAGGAAATGAAAAGGGTAAAATTATTGGTACTGGTACTATTTGTGTAGATAGTAGTCCATGCATTGATAATGTTTTATTGGTAGACGGCTTAACACATAACTTATTGTCTATAAGTCAATTAGCTGACAAGGGTTATGATGTTATATTCAATCAAAAGTCCTGCCGGGCTGTAAGTCAGATCGATGGCTCTGTTCTGTTTAACAGCAAGAGGAAGAACAACATTTATAAGATCAGATTATCTGAGTTGGAGGCTCAGAATGTGAAGTGCCTTCTGTCTGTTAATGAAGAGCAGTGGGTATGGCATAGACGGTTAGGGCATGCCAGTATGAGAAAGATTTCTCAGCTGAGCAAGCTAAACCTTGTCAGGGGCTTACCCAATCTGAAGTTCGCTTCAGACGCTCTTTGTGAAGCATGTCAGAAAGGCAAATTCACAAAAGTCCCTTTCAAGGCAAAGAATGTTGTCTCAACCTCAAGGCCGTTAGAACTTCTGCATATCGACCTGTTTGGACCAGTGAAAACTGAGTCTATAGGTGGCAAGAGATATGGGATGGTTATCGTTGATGACTATAGCCGCTGGACATGGGTAAAGTTTCTAACCCGCAAGGATGAGTCTCATGCTGTGTTCTCTACCTTTATTGCTCAAGTGCAAAACGAGAAGGCTTGTAGAATTGTGCGTGTCAGAAGTGACCATGGTGGAGAGTTTGAGAATGACAAGTTTGAGAGTCTGTTTGATTCCTATGGAATTACACATGATTTCTCTTGTCCCAGAACTCCTCAACAAAATGGTGTTGTTGAGAGGAAGAACAGAACTCTTCAGGAGATGGCTAGAACCATGCTCCAAGAAACTGGCATGGCTAAGCATTTTTGGGCAGAGGCAGTAAATACAGCATGTTACATTCAGAACAGAATCTCTGTGAGACCAATTCTGAATAAGACTCCTTATGAATTGTGGAAGAACATAAAACCCAACATTTCTTATTTTCATCCTTTTGGCTGTGTTTGTTATGTTCTCAATACTAAGGATAGATTGCATAAATTTGATGCTAAATCTTCTAAGTGTCTATTACTTGGTTATTCTGATAGATCTAAAGGTTTTAGATTTTATAATACTGATGCTAAGACTATTGAAGAATCTATTCATGTTAGATTTGATGATAAGCTTGACTCTGACCAGTCAAAGCTAGTTGAAAAGTTTGCAGATTTAAGCATTAATGTTTCTGACAAAGGCAAAGCTCCAGAGGAAGTTGAGCCAGAGGAAGATGAACCAGAGGAAGAAGCTGGTCCCTCTAACTCACAAACTCTGAAGAAGAGCAGAATCACTGCAGCTCATCCTAAGGAATTGATTCTGGGCAACAAAGATGAACCAGTCAGAACCAGATCTGCCTTCAGACCCTCTGAAGAGACCTTGCTGAGTCTGAAAGGATTGGTGTCCTTAATTGAACCCAAGTCCATAGATGAAGCTCTTCAGGACAAGGATTGGATTCTGGCCATGGAAGAAGAATTGAATCAATTCTCCAAGAACGATGTTTGGAGCTTAGTGAAGAAGCCTGAGAATGTCCATGTTATTGGAACGAAATGGGTATTCAGAAACAAGCTAAATGAGAAAGGAGATGTAGTCAGAAACAAGGCAAGGCTAGTTGCTCAAGGCTACAGCCAGCAGGAAGGAATAGACTACACTGAAACATTTGCTCCAGTAGCAAGACTGGAGGCAATCAGACTATTGATTTCTTTCTCAGTAAATCACAACATAGTTCTACATCAGATGGACGTAAAGAGTGCCTTCCTAAATGGTTATATCTCAGAGGAAGTCTATGTTCATCAACCCCCAGGTTTTGAAGATGAAAAGAAACCAGACCATGTGTTCAAATTGAAGAAATCACTCTACGGTCTGAAGCAAGCTCCCAGAGCATGGTATGAGAGACTTAGCTCATTCCTTCTGGAGAATGAGTTTGTAAGGGGTAAAGTAGATACAACTCTCTTTTGCAAGACTTATAAAGATGATATCTTAATTGTGCAAATTTATGTTGATGATATTATATTTGGTTCTGCTAATCAATCTCTATGCAAAGAATTTTCTGAGATGATGCAGGCTGAATTTGAGATGAGTATGATGGGAGAATTAAAGTACTTTCTGGGAATACAAGTTGATCAAACACCAGAAGGAACATATATCCATCAGAGCAAGTACACTAAAGAACTTCTGAAGAAGTTCAATATGCTGGAATCTACAGTGGCCAAGACTCCAATGCATCCAACATGCATTCTGGAAAAAGAAGATATAAGTGGTAAAGTATGTCAGAAGCTCTATCGTGGCATGATAGGTTCACTTCTATACTTAACTGCATCTAGGCCAGACATATTATTTAGTGTTCATTTATGTGCTCGTTTCCAATCAGATCCAAGGGAAACCCACTTAACTGCTGTTAAGAGGATCCTAAGGTATCTGAAAGGCACCACTAACCTTGGCTTGATGTATAAGAAAACATCAGAGTATAAGCTTTCAGGTTATTGTGATGCTGATTATGCTGGAGATAGAACAGAGAGAAAAAGTACTTCTGGAAATTGTCAATTTCTGGGAAGCAATCTAGTCTCATGGGCAAGCAAGAGGCAATCAACCATTGCTCTATCAACTGCAGAGGCAGAATATATCTCAGCAGCAATATGCAGCACTCAGATGCTCTGGATGAAACATCAGCTGGAGGATTATCAGATCCTTGAGAGCAATATCCCAATCTATTGTGATAACACTGCTGCAATTTCGTTGAGCAAGAATCCTATCTTGCATTCAAGGGCAAAGCACATTGAGGTAAAGTATCACTTCATTAGAGATTATGTGCAGAAGGGCGTACTTCTTCTGAAGTTTGTTGATACTGACCATCAATGGGCAGATATCTTTACAAAGCCCTTAGCTGAAGATAGATTTAATTTTATTCTGAAAAATCTAAACATGGACTTTTGTCCAGAGTGAAGATAGATCAGAACCTCTGACTATGATACTTCTTGATCAGAAGATGTCTAGTCCAGAAGGTAACTCAATCAGAGTGTGTGTGCCCACTGGTACTGACTCTGAAGCTGAGACAACAACACGTGCGTCAGAATTTCTGATGCATAGTTCCTTGTGCCCGTGTGACAGTCTGTTGTGATTGCGTGTAGATATGCTTATCTCCTGTGTGTGATTGTGTATTTTACTGTTACTGTCTATCTTTAATTTTCAACCGTTGATCTTAAAGTGCTTTTTGAATCAACAACGGTTATTTGATAAAACCCACTATACACACACGTTCTCTCTCACTTCCGGTTTTCACTCTCGCACTCCCTGCTTTTCAAAACCGCCTCCTTCGTGATTTCTCTCTCGATCTCTCTTCATCCTTCAAACTTCATCTTCTACCTCAAACCTTCAACCTCTTCAAAATGGTGAGACAAACCAGAAGATCTACTGCAGATGCACCTCAGTTCC